>NC_086451.1:97023993-97323993 GCF_028390025.1 Pseudophryne corroboree | reverse complement strand
GATCACGACCACCACAGGAAAAAAAAATTCTACGATATTAAGCCCCACACAGTAATGCCCGCTGCCCCATATTATACCACACACTGCAATGCCCTTGATACATTAAATCCCCACACTACTGTAGGCAAGAGTCCCCATTTCACACATTACGGCAGATGTCCCAATTTTACACATAGAGAGAGAGAATACTTACAGAGGCGATTACCGCTCTTCGGCCCGCCTCACCAGTCGCTCCTCGCGCCGGCCTTTCCCTCTTCCTAACTTGGATCCCCCTCTGTACTCTGCTCGGGGAGGGTGTGGGGGGGGGGGAGTTTCGCGGAGTGACGTGAAACTCCGCCCCCCAAGCGGGTTACTCGGGGAGAAATAGGAGGGGGAAGCAGGGAGCCACAGTTAGTGCCGCGGCGGGCGCCCAGTGCGGTTGCACTGCTCGCCTGCCCCAAGAAACGGCCCTGGTGTGTGACGTCAGCTCCAGCGCCAATCGGCCTGTTTCTATCTCACTGTAGGAGTAAGTCCTGGTCTACGTACAGACTGGAAAAATAATTAGATGGTGAGTGAATTGCAAATGGATTTGTAGCTGTCTGCTACATGGTAAAGTTTTCACACGGGGTACACATGCATTTGAACACTTGCACGGGGCGGGCTTTACTCTTCCTGGGCGGCGACTATCTGATTGCAGACCTTTGCAAATTTGCAGCATAGCGATCAGGTCTGAATAAGTGCGGTGATTGATGGGCACCGAGAAGGGGGGAGAACCCCACTACAAAGTACTGATGCCCAACCCGGCAAGATATCCTCTTCCCTGCCCCTTCCCCTGCCTCCACGCAGCCCACCCTACTCTACGAAATAATAGAGGGTGGACGTTGATGAGTAGTTCTGGCACTGTCTTTCAGTTCATGAAACGCCACTCTTTCAGCAATAAGTTCCCCAGCGCTGCACAGAGTGATCACAAATATTTTCCCGTAAAAGCAAAATTCAGTATACAGCATTCCAAAATTGCATTGTGACTGTAGGCCATTTAGCAGTCATGTTAGCAAATTGCATCTTTACACTCTCTGATCTCCGATCAAACAGGTAGGAATGCAGTAATATACTCCCCTCTCAAAACTAAATATTCCGGCATAAACATTTACTACCCCCAAATAAAAAAAATAAATATGTTTACCACGGAAAGAAATCTCGTCTTGCGATTACAACTTTCTTATCAGATTCAAAGGAGCTTCTGAGGAGGCTGGGAGAAAAGGAGTATAAATCTGCCTCCAAAAAGGGTTTATCTGAGCTGGGAAATGAAATAAACATTTGAAGTTCTCGATATCAGAGGCTGCATGCACTTTATGGTGTGTAGATTTATTTCACTGCTGCTGTACTGCCAAGATTTATCAGCAGTGCTGGGCTGGAAATTCTGCTCTTGCTGTCATGCATGGCAATAAAGAGTTAACTGCGTGAGCCATGACTGCAGCCAGGCCTTGTGTGCTGGATTATGTTAAGAAATCCTGGTCCTTATGATCCAATATCCAGCATCCAATTACAATTTCCAATAGGCTTAGATGTAGCAATGCATTGCCCTCCAGGTGAAGTGCGAGAACTATTGTTTTGCATAATTATTGTGTACTAGCAACTAATAAATTATTTTAATGACACTGTAATATTTTTGTACAGACACCTAACTCAAATATCTTTTAATAAGTATATGCTTGATGTTCCAGAAACAATTACTGTGTGTCAAAACAACATTAACTCTGCTTACTGCTGCTCCGCAAAATCGTCTGTGGGGTGGCTGCTGCCTTTTGCTCTGGAAGTAATCACATTCTTCCAATTGAAACACATTTTCACAAACAGCAGATTGATAGAGGAGCACCTGCACTAGCAATTTCATACAGGAATACCCATGAGGCACTGATGTGCCAAACCGTTCAGGTCTCGCTCATCTCATGGATAGTGGTCTAGGTATGTCTGCATTGTGCATCCTTTGGACTGATTTTGAATAAATAAAGTGCATTTAATCTACCTACCCAATGCCATTGTCATTCTATGCTTGTGTGCCACTGGATATGATTGCATGACATTGCCAGTCTGCAACCTTAGAAGGGCTGGTGCTGTGCAGGCATGATTACGTCTACAGTAAAAATAATGGAGCTGATGCAGACTTGTGGGTAGGAGTGTTTGCAGAGCATCTCCACTTGTGACTGAATTGGCGCAACTGCGCTGTAAAAGGGCATTCTCACTTAGGCACCAGAGTTCATTCAGTGTAGACGTAATTGGCTGGTCCATAACAGCCGAAAATAGGGGTGAGAGAGTGGTACCACTGCTCAGAGTGCTGGGCCTAGGGAAGGCACCATCACTGCCCAGTGGCACATGCATTTGGCCTACAGGTGCCTAGGACGTCATCCTGCAGACTGTAAAGCCGATGTGGGATGCACCTGCCGTCCAGCATCATCCTGGTCCTCCCCCTCTTCCTGATAATATGTCATACTTTATGTTCAGGGGGCAGGGCTGGATTTTCACCCTCCTCTGGCAGCATAAAAACTCATATGCCTGCTTTCAGACATATATTTTGAACCAAGGCTGGGAGTAACTTAATTATACACTGATGATGATGACGACGACGAATACGATGATGATGATGATGACGACGACGACGGATGTCAAACAAAGCCTACATAAAGGGGTGGTCTGTCCGCAAAGATGCATAAAACTTTGCATATATTCAAATATACACATTTAGTTCTGTGCAGGCAATGTGGGAGCAGTTTCAGGTGACTTGCGTTCTTCTTATACTTGCACCCAAATTCAAAGCAATTCAAATAAAATCCACTGTTATACCTCCCTGCAATTTATGTGACATGCACCTCAGGAAAACAGCATAAAAGATGGCTAATATACCCTGCGACTAATATTATAAAGCATCAGAAAAAGACAATTGTATATACAGTGACTTTTGGGAGCTTATCCACAGAGATCTCTATATTTAAACCAAAAGAGAAACTGTAAGGGAAAAGTAGTAATCAGTAGCGTGCTTCCAGAAGAATTAGGAACAGGCACATATAAAGAGAGGAGGGGGGTCGTGTGCAGTCTATGGCCCTCATCCCGAGTTGATCGCTCGCTAGCTACTTTTAGCAGCCATGCACACGCATAGTCGCTGCCCACAGGGGAGTGTATTTTCGCTTTGCAAGTGTGCAAACGCGTGTGCAGCCGAGCGGTACAAAAACATTTTGTGCAAAATAAGACTAGCCATGCAGTTACTTATCCTGTGCGATGAATCCAGCGACCGGAATTGACATCAGATACCCGCCCTGCAAACGCCTGAACACGCCTGCGTTTTCCCAAACACTCCCAGAAAATGGTCAGTTGACACCCATAAGTGCCCTCTTCCTGTCAATCTCCTTGCGATCGGCTGTGCGAATGGATTCTTTGCTAGAACAATTGCACAGCAACGATGCTCTTTGTACCCGTACGACGCACGTGTGCATTGCGGTGCCTACACATGCGCAGTTTTGCCATTTTTTTAAATGATCGCTGCGCAGCAAACAACGGCAGCTAGCGATCAACTTGGAATGAGGGCCTATGTTCGCACCCACTCCTCTCTAGTAGGTAGTGACAGTGACTTTGAGCACTAGGTGGTACGCGGTCTCTCCGGGAAAATGACTAGGCAGACATTTTCCCAGCTATTTTTCTCAGAGTCACTGTCACTGCCGTGGGACTTCGGAGAGGTAAGTATTGAAACATGGGTGCAGGGTATGCGGTGTGTGCCGCCCTGGACCCATGGTCAGGTGTGCACCGCACATACTGCATCCATTATAGATATGCCACAGGTTAGAAGGTATAGTAGAACGCTGATTATCCAAACACACTAATTTTCATAACATGATCTACGTGAATCAAAAATAATATTTGTTGGTGTATATAAACCCATTAAAACTAAATGGTATAATTCTGGAAAGTACAACATTCATAGTTTAATACCTGTCCAGTTGTCAGAATAAAGTGATTGTCCAAACTACGCTCAGGCCCAATTATTTTGGATAACCGGAGTTCTACTGTATATGTACAAACTGAACCTGAACGAAAGTCAACTCGTAGATGTAATCATGGAGGCAAAAAAAAGAGGCTAAAAATTGTTAGATAAAAGCATAAAAACATTATAAAGTAATTGTAATAATGAACGTCAATAAATCACAGCAAACACTCAAAAAGGATAATAACTACGTAAGAAAGTAAAATGTGAATAACATCCATCATTCTGATATACAGGAGTGGTTTTGTGCAGATGGCCACCTTTAAATATAATTAAAACTATCCGGTAATAAAAAGATATTGTTAGAGATATATCCTGCAGAAATCATTACATACACATATACTCACAATTGAGATAACATTGAAGAGGATGCACACTCTAGATTGTATTTTCTTGGGTTTATTCAGAGTGTACGTTCAGTATCATAGAATAATATGCTTAAATTAATCCTAAATGAATATGAGCCAGAGTCTTGAATTGTACCATACTCCTTGGTTTTTACACATCAATAGTAAGCTCTGCAGGGCATTTTTCTTATCACCAATTCTACACGCTTAATAACACCGTAGCTTTTGCAACAAGTTGTACTACAGTACATCTTTGTAAAAAGACAAACAAGTAATATATGTACAGGATGTGGTTACATTGCCGGTAGTCGGGATCCCAGTGGACAGGATATTGACGCCGGAATCCCGACCACTGACAATGCCACCAGCCGGAATTCCGGCTAATAGGGGCTATACCCACTCATGGGTGTCCACGATACCCAGAGAGTGGGAATAGAACCTGTGGCAAGAGCAGCGAGCCACCGTGCCCGCAAGGGGCTCTGTTGCGCTCGCCCCCCCCTCCTGCCGCATTCTAGCGGCCGGGATCCCAGCGTCGGTATGCTGACTGCCAGGATCCCTTGCCCAACGCATATTTACACAGGAAGGTTAAACAGATCGTAGGAGAAATAAAATATTGATCGGAAGAAATGTGATCTTATCAATCATTACAGCATGATAAATAACCAACAACAGGTTTCAGGATAGTCAGTGAGGAATTGTGTGTTAGGATGCTGTTAGATTATTGGATGAATACAGAGTAAATGTCTTAATATGGACATACTGTAGCACTGCCAATGTTACACTGTACTCTATACCGTATACAGTCTTTCAGATTCGCTGTACCCGTCCTATTCTTGGTGCTTGAAACCAACCAGCAACCAATGTTGTATTTGAAATAAAGATCTTGTGCAAGTGTGCTATTTACCACTAGAAGAGCAATAATGTAAGTACTGTACGTAGTAAATACGGCAACAGAATAAATACATCTTCATTGTTTGCTGTTAGAAGCTAGTGCAATCCAGTAGCTGCACAAGGTGATAGATATCCTCAGCATTTATATCCTGGTTAGTACATAGTGCCTACGTTACATAACTTGACCTTTAATTCTAGTGAGGAGGCATTAGGGATGCAGGTAGGGTGGTCTGAACACGTAGGGCCTAATTCAGATCTGTTCGCTCGCTAACGTTTTTCGCTGCGCAGCGATCAGGTAACTACTGCGCATGCGTATGCACCGCAGTGCGCAGGCGCAACGTTCGGTTACAAAGCGGATCGTTGTTGTGCACTGGTTCTTGCGAAGAAACCATTCGCACAGCCATTGATTGACAGACTGTGGGTGGCAACTGACCGTTTTCTGGGAGTGGTTGGAAAAACGCAGGCGTTTCGAGGCGTTTGCAGGGCAGGTGTCTGACGTCAATTCCGACCTCGAATAGGCTGAAGTGATTGCAGCGGCTGAGTAAGGTCAGAGCTACTCAGAAACTGCACAAGCTGTTTTTGTACAGGGCGGCTGCACACGCGTTTGCACACTTGCAAAGCTAAAATACACTCCCCTATAGGCGGCGTCTTATCTGTTCGCAGCGCTGCAAAAAATAGCTAGCAAGTGAACAGATCTGAATTAGGCCCGTAATAAACTAGCATTATTAGAAGATGTTACCCTTGTATCCTGGGATGTCCAGAACCAGAAAGGTGTCTGTTACAGTGACCCTAATGGTGACTGTGCCTATTAAATTAAATTCAATAAGGTTTTTCTATCAGGTAACATGACCATTAGGATGTAAATATTTTAGCCCTATAAAGTTATTAAAAGTTGGAGTCTATTTATTACAGGCATATGAGCTCTTTCTCTGGTGAAAATGGGAAATTGTGCCTTACTGTAGTTAGGGTGTTCCCCTATTTACTAAAAGGTTCCCCCATCCCCAGCAGTAGCCACCGTCGATGAAAGCTTACCAATTAAGAAGGATCACGGCATTACATGTACATTGTCTAATCGCCAGATTGTTTTATATTTTTCTTTTCTACTTTTGAAACATTTGGATTTTCTTATCAAGCCTAAGCCAGTTCCGCCAGCCAGGTCAGCTGAGTAGTCGTTCAGGACTGGATGCAAAGCAGTAATAGGACTACTTATCACTGCCAGCTAGTACTGCCTCAGAGCAGAGTACTACTTTTTCATTTTCTATCGCGATGATAAGTAGTGATACATTGGTGTCATTATACGCGGTCTATACAGGCCCCACACTGCACACTCTGCACCCATATTATTATACTCACCTCTCCAGAGACTAGATGCTGATAATTACATTCAGTACAAGCTACACTGAGCATTACTTCCAGGGAATAAGAGAAAGTGCACTGAATATCCATTTATGTAAAACAAAACAAAAATATCTAACGAGAATGTAAAGCAGCATACAGTGGGGGTTATTCAGACCTGATCGTTGGCCTGCTAAAATTGTCCTGCGATCAGGAAAAATCCCTCAGTCAGCGGACAGCTGCAAATCCGTTCGCACCTTGCTCACCATTGAATGATTTCCACTGTGTGCAGTGTGTGCGCAGCCCAGGACTTACTCCTACAGTGCGAAGAGAACAGGCTGATCGGGTCCGGAGCTGACATCACACAACCTCCGTGAAAACGCTCGGACACACCTGCGTTTTGCCTGATACTCCCAGAAAACAGAACAGACAGTTACTACCCACAAACGGCCTCTTCCTGTCAATCAGCATGCAAATAGTTGTGCGATTGTATTTTTCGCACCTGTCGCTGACCGGCGATGCCTGTTGTTTGCTGACGCGTGTACACATTACGGTGCATATCGCCCGCTGTATGAAAACGCACAGCAGCGATTAGGTCTGGAAAAAAAAATCAAACTAACAGCACTGAATAACATTGCTGATGTGCTATGCCTTTATCCATAGGAATGTATTGTCCATTGACTGCAGCTGTCTAAAATCAATGTATATGCCTGCACTGTTTCTAAAATGCAACGTATACAGTATAAGCGCTGAAATAATATGCTACTATTGTGCGTCACCCTAAGCCCTTACTGCGTCACAATCTCCAAATTCATCGTTTCTAAGGACTGATTGAATGAATGAGTCAATGCATAAACCACTGTTAAAATAGGCATGCATATTTTCTCCCACAAAGATCTAAACTCAACTAAATAATATACAACCCTTTCTATCATTGTCCGTCTGAAGTAATGATATTTAGGTGTCAAACTGGAGAGAAGAGGCTATTTTTACTACCTCCATTGTTAAGGCATTTGCATTGCATTGATTACAAGCACCTTTGATAGGCTGTCTAGGTCCCTTATAGCAAGGGAAATGAAAGAGAGGTTTAATTGGCAAGAAGCAGATGAAAATGAGCCACAGGTATGATGAAATGCACCCTTCATCGTACATCTCCTCTTCTGTCTTCCATGCAATCACCGTAACAAGGAAGATTCGCACCAAACAGCACAGAGAAGCCAAGTAATCATTTTCTTCTCCTCTCTCCTTGGTTTCCCAAATTGAAGCGGACACATGATAAAAATGTCAGCCCCACTCGGCACGTCAGGACCCTAACAGGATTACATGTCAGCCCTTAATGCCTGGCTGTGTTTCCCCCTCACCATGAATGGCTGCATTATTGCTGGCGGAAAGTTCCGGTAATATATAGTAAGAGACAAGTAGCTCTTTATGGCCAGTGATTATTCGCTTTGAATGAAACCTGTGATTTATGTCCATTTAACTGAGCAGCTCCTTGTAAAATTCCCACCGCTGCATTTTTCCTCAATACAGAATGACTGAAGCGAAAGTGACAAGCGGCTTGGCGTGGAAATGTGCAGAGCGGTGCGGTGTTATATTTAATATACCTGACACAGGAATCATGTACAGTTGGCTAACCCCTGCACTGCCAAAGGCAAGGCTGTACAGGAACACTGGAGCCCATCAAATGGACACTTGTGACCATCAGACCTCTCCCACTTACCCTGACTGGCAGATAGCAATGTAGACAGTGTTTTGGGAGGAGTAATATACTTGTTGTAAGGGAGCGTCAAAAAGATCCAGGAGGATTTGGATGAAATATATACGTGTGAAGGAATCAGAATCAGTTTTATGGTTTCGTTATAAAGTGGATTAAGGACATAGATGCAGGGCAGCCATCAGCGGGGGACAGCCAGCACTTTAGTCCCAGACTCAGACAGAGAAGGGGGCCTACCCCTGGCTCCTACCGCCAATTCCTGGAGAGCTGCTCTAGGCTGCGCAACAACAGTGTTCCGATGCGCAAGGAGGACTTCTTAAAAGCGAGCCACCCCTTTACATTGGCCCTCTGTGATTTATTCCCACAGGCGCTCCATTTATATGTAATATCATGACGTGTGACGTGCCGGGCCCCACAATATCTGATGGCAGCCCTGGATGGTTATAATGATCATAATGTACACCCTACTGTAAAATATAAAGATTTTGCAAGTCATCAAGGAGTTTTCAAACCATATGAAAGCCCAAGGCCACAGTGTATCTATAATGGGTACAGGGGACATTATAGTTACCTTTATGAGTCCGGTGCTGGCGCTGCAGAAAACACTGGCTGACATTTTCCAGAAGATTTGCGCATGTTTTGTAGACTCTTGCACAATACCAGAGTCTTCTCTGCAACTATGCCGGCAAGAGAGGGCGAGACAGCATAACGGCCCCCTTCTCTCTTAAACTGCCCCAGGCAGTGCTTTATACGGGATGGTATTAGGATCTCGTTGGTCAGAATACCGACATCGGCATCCTCACTCGCAGAATCCCGACACCTGTTAGGTCAGTATTCTAAACCTCCAATCCTCTACCGCCCTAACCTAACACTCTCCTCGCAGCCTAACCCTAACATTCCCCTCCCCCCCCCAGCCTAAACTTAACCCTCCCTGCTTAGTGTCTAACCCTATCCCTGATAATTCAGTGTTTAGAGGTACCCAGCTCTCTGCACTGGCAACTACAGTTGGCATCACTATGACTGTAACGTCCATAATGCTGATTGCATATGCAGGAGCAAGTGTAGAGAGCACTAAACATTGTCCCAACATACGTTGACTGGCACCCAGCATACACGGATATACCCCGGTGAGCCAGTCCAACTCTAGTGTTATTCTCATACACAAGTGTGTCTTGCCATCAGTAATGCACTATGGGGCTGATTCTGATCCAGTGGCGCAGTTTGCAGATGGAGGCATGCATGTGCAGCGGCCGTATCGTGGCTGCGCAACCTTACAGCCGTTTCCCTGAATGACTTCATGCGTCCGCAATTAGATTGCTGATGCATCGGGAGGCGGCCCATCACACATGATGCGCGGGCTTGCTCTGTGCTGGGTGGCCCCTAGCATGTGAGTTGATGGACGCAGATCTGGCTGCATATACAGTGATCTGCGTCCATCGTTGAATCCGCCCCAATGTATTAGAGGACTCTTAGAATGAGTGAAACACAAGTGACTTTCCTTCTCTTAACATAAGTTATATTATACAGGAGTGACATCACTAGTCAACAAATATAAGTCATCACAGGGCTACTCAACAAATTGAAAGATCCATTTTACACTTTTGTAATATATGTTATTTTATGTAAAATCTTTGCGAGTCTGAGACTCTGAGTCAGCCGCTGGCTGTTACTGCCCTGTAAATGGATTTTACAGAAATATTTATTAAAAAACGTGATATAGTAAAGTGCTATTAGCAGTCATATCTCTAGCTCGACGCATCACCTAAAAATGTAGCTTCTGTCAAATGCTATGTATCTACATCTTAATCATTGGATTATAATTGGCTGAATGCCATTGCGGATCATTTTCTTGGCATTTACAAAGTTGCCAGCTCAGAGGTGTACTTCTGTTTCTTGATTGATGACCTGTTCTCCTTACATGTTGGGGCTGTTTTTTGTTCTCCAGTCTCAGCCACTCTTACTGTAATGTCTCTTATCATGTTATTACTAGGGTTCTGAAATGCATTTATGTTAGAGCATCAAATCACTAGAACGGTAGTAACCATTTGCACCTGTTTATATTGGGTCATTAGTATTATTACTATTGTTATTTTATTTGTATCCTTTATTATAAGGTGCTATGTGCTCAAACAGATACAGTGCAGATATAACAAAAATAAATATATTTTATTACATAGCATAGTTCTGAGATGTCCTTACTTGTATCTCATTGTTATTAATTAGATAGATAGATAGATAGATAGATAGATAGAGTTTGCCACTCCAAACCCCCTGAGTGGCTAAATTATTATGACGACCCGGTGATGTTATGCAAAGTAGCTATAGTGTACACAGAGTGGACCAGCAGACACAAACTGGGTCTGAGCGTAAAGGTGCATACACACTGAACGCTTTCCCCCCCTGCCCAGCGATGTCAGCGGGGGTGAGCGGCTTTCCATAGCAGGACGCTATGGAAAGCCGCTCACCCCGCCGTTCATCTACTGGTAGTACCAGTAGATGAACGGCGGCTGCCAGCGATGAAGCTGGGGCACGCTTCAGTGCTCATCGCCGGGGCATGCACACTGGGCGGCTTTGAGCTGAAAGCAGCTCAACACACCAAAAGTGACCTGCTCTCAGCTCAAAATCGCCCAGTGTGTATGGGCCTTAAGGCCTGTGGTAAATAAATTGCTACTGGATGCCTGAGCAGAACGGAGAGTGGACAGACGTGTTCAGTCCCACAGACGGGCAACAGTCCATGAAATGACAGATAATCTGTTTAAGGGACCAATTCAGATGGCCGCTCAATGAACAGTACTCCTCACATTACATTGTGTGACAATATCGATGGCAGGATCCTGGCGGTGAAATTGCCGGCGGGGGGGTGAGTGCACTGAACGCAGCGGGCTCGCTGTGCTTGCCATAGGTTCTATGCCCACTCTGTGGGTGTCGTGGACACCCATGAGTGGGAATAGTCCCTGTTGGTCAGCATGCCGACTGGCGGGATTGTGAGCGGGCAGGATGTAGGTGCCGGTATTGTGACTGGCGGTCTCCTGACCTCTGGTCACATAACCACATCCTATAGAAGCAGAAAGCTGACCCATATGCCATTGCTATCTGCTGCCTCCAGTTTGCACAGGAACACAAGAATTGGACAGTAAATGATTGGAAACAGGTCATGTGGTCTGACGAATCACGTTTTCAATAACACCATGCAGATGGCAGGGTAAGGATATGGAGACAACAGCACGAAAGCATGGAAAGGAGGATCTAACAAATGGATCCACTATCATCAAACCTAGGGCCGTCTTAACAGTATAGTAGGCACTGGGCTCCTAACCGCCCATTCACAGGAACCAATTCTAAAAAATCAAAACATGCCCCTTCTTCAGTCCTGAGCCGTCTCTCTACATACTTCCATACAGTGAATGGCTATCAGCACTCTGATTGGTGGATAGCTCCACCATATAGCATGCTGACAGCGATTTCCTGTCTGGCTGCAAGCAGGGTAGAGAATACTACCTCGCTGCTCTGATTGTGTGACCACCACCCGCCTCTGCTCGGAGGCCCCTAGAATTGTGGAGCCCTGGGTAGCTGCCCAGTGTGCCTATATATATAGATGGCCCTGCTGGCTTGCACTCAACTCTGCATCAGCCACATGCTGCACTAATGTGCTGTAATACCCTGTACAGATGTGGCTGATTCATATTCACTGTTTTGTGAAGCTGTTTGCTCTGGGGGAAAAAAAGAATCTGTGATTCAGAGCAACTATGAACAACGCGTACCTTATAGAGATCCCACTGGGAGCAGGTTCAGAGTCTGTGTAGTTTTCAGTCTACCAGCATCTGTGGCAGCATCAAAAGAATATGGCTGGCTTCTATTTGCCAAATAGAGCTTGCCCTACACGTGCACCGTGGCTCCCAGGTGAGCACAATGATTGCGCTGTGCAATATTGTTCTGGTAGCGAGAGGCGAATGTGCAGTCCAGACTCCACAGGGTGCTAATCTGTTTATTTATAATTCAGAAGCTTTGCCCATATAGTAATGAACCCTTAATGAGCTGCTGAAAATGCCTGGGATTATTACATTTAGCAGTACCCTGCAATCAGGGGGCACCCGGAGTGGACGTTTTAATGCGGCTTTACAAGAATGGGAGCTACTGTTACTGAAAGGTTAATATTGTAACTGACCTCTTCTTTTATTATTCGCTCTGGAAACGATGCCTCCTATTCAGACTTTTATTTTTATCTATAAAACAGAGGAGGGAGGCAGGTGTTTGCATGCTGACAAATACTTAATTAGGATTTGTTGAAAGATACCCAGAGATGGATGGCAAATCCACCTCTTTCTGTGATCTGTGACAAAGAGATTGCCAACACTACACCAAGTGCTACTAACTGAACTGATTATCTTGCTGCAGAAACCGTTACATTTAGGGTACGCGCATGGGACTAATAGCATAGGAGAACATATCATAAGCTAAATGCAGGTACATCCAGGATAATTATTCTCTGGCAGCTTCTCATTAGCTATGTTACTAGTGCAATAAAACAACTTCAATGTGCAAGCTGCATTGTGGGGATAGTGCTTGCCATATTACAATAATAAAGAGAATATTATAAGCCAAACCCATATCTCTGCTGCAAACAAGTCATTGCCACCTTATGTCAAGTATGAAATGATGTCTTTTAAATAGTTCACTCTATCTAGTGTCTTTCTACTCTCTGGGTCTGTCATTTACATATTGGTCTGTATGTCTGTCTAATTGTGTGTCTAAATACAGGTTGAGTATCCCATATCCAAATATTCCGAAATACGGAATATTCCGAAATACGGACTTTTTTGAGTGAGATAGTGAAACCTTTGTTTTCTGATGGCTCAATGTACACAAATTTTGTTTAATACACAAAGTTATTAAAAATATTGTATTAAATGACCTTCATGCTGTGTGTATAAGGTGTATATGAAACATAAATGAATTGTGTGAATGTAAACACACTTTGTTTAATGCACAAAGTTATAAAAAATATTGTCTAAAATTGGCTAAAATGACCTTCAGGCTGTGTGTATAAGATGTATATGTAACATAAATGCATTCTGTGCTTAGACTTAGGTCCCATCGCCATGATATCTCATTATGGTATGCAATTATTCCAAAATACGGAAAAATCCCATATCCAAAATACCTCTGGTCCCAAGCATTTTGGATAAGGGATACTCAACCTGTATTCATAAATATGTGGTTTATATGCACTATAGCAAAACACAACATGTAAATACTGCATCCCTACAGACAATATAAACTGAATATAGACTCTGAAAGTGTGCAATGAAATCCAGCCTTAATGTTGTACATATAGTATGCCTGTATTGCCTCTAGAATGTTATACAGGTACACCACCGATTTTCCGGCAACCGATGATCTGGAACCTCTTTTAATCCAGACACTTTTTCTTTGTTCGGATTAAAGGGGGTTAGGGACGTCTTTTGATCCGGAACATTTTCTGCGCATGGGCGTAACACGCAATACGCGCAAGTGTCAGTGGGTCCAGCTTCTGCAGACACTGCAGGTGACACAGCAAGCATCGGTGGGGCTGTTATGGCATCCAAGGTCAAAGCAAGTACCGCACATGGGCGGAACACACAGCACGCACAAGTATCAGTGAGTACAGCTTCTGAGAGCACTGCAGGTGACACAGCAAGCAATATGAACTTCTCCATTCACCAGGAGTCACTTTTATAACAGGTTTTCACTTTCCTATTAATTTAGTTATGCCAGGGACATCTTAACAGTATTGTAGGCCCTGGGCAAGGAGTTCACTAAGACCCCTACCCACCCATTCACAGGAATAAGGAGTTAAAAAAAAATTACTTACCCCTCCTGCTGTTCCATGCCATCTCGCAACATACTGAACGTCTCTCAACACTCTGATTGGTGGATAGTTTCAGTTACCCACCAATCGGCATGCTGACAGCAATTCACTGTCTGGCTGCAGGCTGGGAGGCAGGTCATGAGGCCCAGCTCACCCCTGCTTGAAGGTCTCTACAATCGTTAGGTTAAAATAGTTATATCCCTTTCATACAAAAAAAAACCCTGGTCCAACCTGGGTTATTGAACATGGTTTCAAGCTCTGTCACACCAATTATTGCTGGGTCTTCCCTCTGCCGATGCTTGCATATAACATCATCTCCAAGTGTTGGTGATCTGGATCTCTGTACTTTTAGCTTTACCAGGGTTGGATGACCCGTGTCACACCATTAACGCTGCGTGCTACTCGGCTCAGTGCTGGGTTTTACCCTGGAAGCTACCAGGATCAGATTCCTGGGTAACACAACCCGGGTAGACCCGTTCTCACCAAACCTGAACCCGGGCTGCCCCGACAATAACCCGGGTTATAGTTTGGTGTGAAAGGGGTATTATACATATACATACCTCCCAACTTTTGGCTTGTCGATAGCGGGACTCTTGCGCGGCTAAGCCGCGCACCGATCAGAAAGGGGCGTGGCCTCGGCAGTGATGGGCGTGACCTCGCTCGGGTGGGCGTGGCCTCGCCAAACGGCCCGTTTTTTTCCTTTGGGGGCGTGCCCAGCGCTCTCCCAGCAGCTGGGCAGCCCCCGCTCCCCTCCTAGCTCTGAATACATGCCGTGCGCGTGCGTACAGCATGTATTCAGTGATCACCGGCTGCTTTGCAGAGCAGAGCAGCGGGTGATCAAAGCCTCCCCTAACAGCCCCCCCCACCCGCGGGACACTGCTGCCCACGGGTGGGACAGCGGGACAGGGTCCAACAGTTGGGAGGTATGCATATATGGGCTGAACCTAAGTCAAATGTAAACCTGCTTTTGGTGTGTATTTTGCATGTTTTTGTGGTGTGCATGCTCTGGAGCGTACCTGAGTACCAACAGTGCAGAGCCGAATGCATTTCATTGGTGTCTACACTTACGGCTGAGAGGCTGTAGAGGGGTGTTCTCACGTACGCAATGTTCAGTGAGTGCATGCTGACAGAACAGGCTCTGCAAATATGTATGTTTTCTTCTGCACCAATATTTGGAGGTGCAAGTACGGATAGTGGATATCTGCACTGAAAACATGCGTACAATTCTGTATATGAGCAACTGTACACTTATTATTTGTGTGTGCATGCAACGCATATACACATACTGTACAGCCGATTTCCCAGACCTATGATCTTCCTCATTAGAAATACTTGCCTGCATTACAGCTAGTGTCACGTTCATGTAACCATAAGGTTCTACTAGCATTTTGAATTTGCCGGGTTGAGGGTCCTCTACTCTCCCCAGCGCTGCAGATTGCATCTCCAGTGACGTCATCTGCAGGTAGATACAGAGTTTAGCTGTATCCATTGTGGGTGTGCTTGCACTCCATGGCTAAGGACAGTTATCTATAGTTATAGCTTATATCTATATTATAATGCACATATTTAATATCAATGTTCATAACAGTAAGAACAAATAATACACAGATTGTTACCTTAGGAAAAAGTAAACTGGAAACTGACGTCTTCTGCAATGGCCATTAGGTAAACCTAAGAATGCATATTGACTAAACAGCTGCCACCACTTTCCACATTTTCCCTGGTGAGCCTCTGTAACACAATCACATGACCTTTCAATATTTATACGTACACCTCCTGTATGGCTTTTTAGACTTGTATTACATATGAAAATGAATAACAGGATGAAAATCACTGGAGTAGTATGTTTGCATACACAATGCTGGTCCTGTCCATCGGGATCTGGTGCAACCTCCAATTCTTGATTTAAACAGATTTAAAGAGGTTAATTGTGCTGGGACACGATTCTTATTCGGTCCTTTTGCAATTTTAATGGAATTGCTTATTTGAGATGATGCGAATGCTCACTGTTTATCCAGCAGTCACATTCAGTATGGTTCACTGGAGGAATTTCCCGCTTTTCACTGTACAGCCAGTAACCTCAGTTAACTAATAAAAAGCAGTGTATGATTTCCAGTTTACAGGTCTTATGTAGACATAATACTCCTTGTACATAGAGACTATGCATGTGTATATTGTGCCGCCCCTTTCTCAGGATAATGGCCCTCATTCCGAGTTGTTCGCTCGTTGCCGAGTTTCACTATATTGCGATTAGTCGCTTACTGCGCATGCGCAAGGTTCGCAGAGCGCATGCGCTTAGTTATTTTACTCAAAAGTTAGGTATTTTACTCACGGCATAACGAGGATTTTTCATCGTTCTGGTGATCGGAGTGTGATTGACAGGAAGTGGGTGTTTCTGGGCGGAAACTGACCGTTTTATGGGAGTGTGCGAAAAAACGCTGCCGTTTCTGGGAAAAACGCGGGAGTGTCTGAAGAAACGGGGGAGTGTCTGGGCGAACGCTGGGTGTGTTTGTGACGTCAAACCAGGAACGAAACTGACTGAACTGATCACAATGGCTGAGTAAGTCTGGAGCTACTCAGAAACTGCTAAGAAATTTCTATTCGCAAATCTGCTAATCTTTCGTTCGCAATTCTGCTAAGCTAAGATACAGTCCCAGAGGGCGGCGGCTTAGCGTGTGCAATGCTGCTAAAAGCAGCTAGCGAGCGAACAACTCGGAATGAGGGCCAATGTTCTGTGTCAGGCCTACAAATGCTTATATGTATGGCCAATGACTGTGTTAGTGATAAATGCAAATGTCACATTACCCTATTCATATATAACATAATGTTATGTAGTTAGAACTCTCTCGCTCTATTAGACTCTCCCCAACCTTGCAAAGCTTCAAACGGGCATTGAAAACTCACCTGTTCATCAAAGCCTACCCTTCCACATAACCTAGTATTGAGGCCGCTCTCCCTTCCTCATGCTTTGGCCATCTCTGCCTTGCTTACTTCTTGCCACAAGGCCACTTTCTGCTTGCTGGCGTCTCAGGTCACCTGTCTGTCTCCCCCGTCCCTCTAGATTGTAAGATCCTTGGAGCAGGGCCGTCTTCCTCTTGTTCTCACAGCCCTCTTCTCTTGCACTTCAATTACAGCTCTCTCCTACTCAGTGACCGTCTTTACCTGCATTTACTCTTGCTTGTGGCCGTTCAGCATACCGACGCCGGGATCCCGACTGCCAGAATGCCGGCAGGGGGCCCCAGGGCTATTCTCACTTGTGGGTGACCACGACACCCATAGTACCTGTGGAAGCGCAGCGAGCCAGGTAGCCCACAGCATGGCGAGTGCAGCAATGCCGGCATTCTGGCGCTGGGATGCCAGTATTCTGTGAGCCGGGATCCCAGTGTCGGTTTGCTGACCACATGTCACCCAACCCGTTACCTGTGCTCTGTTTTCGTTTTTCTGTAATGCTAAGTTCTGTGTACGCTGTATTGTTCTAATGTGTCGTATGTGCGGCGCTGTAAAACACTTGTGGCGCCTTATATATAAAATATAATAATAATATATGGGCCAGAAAGTAGGTTCTTCATTTTATTAATATATGCAAACTAATTCCTCTTGCTGTCACTTTGCTGGGTTCACACTGATTTGTGGTGGTGACTAGCCCCAACATCAGTTGTTTTTCTGTTTTTGATTTACATATGTCATTATGCCATTCAGCTGGTGCTGTGTATAATATAGGAAGAACCCAGCAATGCCATATTTCTTTTGTTTTTACTTTGTAAAGCCAATGGATTTTTTTTTTATGAAAATGAGAGGTAATTAATGTATATATACAGTCACAACTTGATATAATATAGCCAAGACACTAATTAATGATGTATCGGTTGGAAGGGGTCAATACATGAAGAGCCAATGAGAATGCAGCTGGTGTCATCATCATATATCACTTCACAAGGCTTCTGGGTCCCAAATTCCTAAGGTTCCAACATTGCGTCTAAGCCTCCTTAGGCCATATCTGCTCAACTCAATTCCATCTCTTCAAGTATAAGGGAATTCAAGTCTAAGTAATGCTCATATCTAGATAAGGACGTATTTTGGTACACATGCGCAGTATAGAAATGAATATATTTGTTCCTGACATACAGATATAGCCATGTTCGTCTTTGCTGCATTGTGGCATGCTGCATGGTGTGCCAGGCTGCGACTATTCACAGACAGCGATTGCTACATTAATTCCTAATGGAATTAATGGAGCGATCGCCTGCGTGCCATGCAGCATGCCGCATCGCAGCAAAGACAAACATGGCTACATCTGTATGGAATTTTATCCAATTCTAAATGAGCCCCTATAACAATCAGAGGAGTTATGGGCCCTACACACTTAGCGATGTTAGCGATTTGGTCGACCAACGATACTATCGATGGTCGATATTGCCGCCAACGATTTTTGCCCACACACTGGACAATATCGATGGTCATTTTGGACGATAGGAGAGTACATACATCTATATCGTCCAACTGATTTGCATGTATAAACGAGGAAAGGTCAACGATGAACGATCGCAGGGCCACGCATCATTCATCATTGATGCATATACACTGACCGATGTGAACGATTTTTCATTCATTTTTGAACGATATCGTTCATATCGATCATCGTTATCGGCAAGTTTGTAGGGCCCTTTAGGATTTAAGTAAAACATATATCCAGTATGTACATTTTATACACTTACAGTATGTACATGGCAGTGGTAAGTTACTGCTATCGTTTGTATTGAGTATTTGTATGAGTTTGTATTGAGTACATGACGTATTTGTCTAATTGTTAATGTGGACAAAGATGGAGAAACACAGGCTGAGTGGAGCAATAGGAAGCATTAATGAGAAATTGTTTTGACGATCACACACCCCACTTCCGTACCTTCCCTGTTGAGGTGATCCGTCCAGTGTCAGCATGCTACACCCCACATCCATTAGCCAGTATTGTACTACCAACTTTCCAGAACAAGACTGGATGCTTCATCTATGGTGATTTAAAATAAGTGTTTTATTTATTGGTCTGCAGTTCCTCTCTAAATCTTCTTATCACAACAATTCTCTTTTGTTTAATCAAAAGGTCTCAGCATTCGAGGGGCACAGGAGGAAGACCCCCCAGACCCGCAGCTTATGAGACTGGACAACATGTTGCTGGCTGAAGGTGTATCTGGTCCTGAGAAAGGAGGCGGAGCTGCGGCAGCTGCAGCAGCAGCGGCTGCATCAGGCGGAACATCAGATAACTCCATAGAACATTCCGACTACAGAGCCAAACTCAGCCAGATCCGGCAGATTTACCACACAGAATTGGAGAAGTATGAGCAGGTACGACAGTCAGACATAATGTGATCCCTGTGTATTCAGCTTCTACTTTGGATGAATTATAATTATGAGAAGAGAGTGCAGGAAGGGAATTCAGAGAACAAATGAGGTGTCATCGGAAATATACACATCTAAAAACTACTGTGTCAGTATATGACCATGTGTTTCACATGCTAGTTAACACATATAGACGCATATAGAGTATGTCAGAGATGGAAAACCTTCAGCTGTAGGTTAATTCCATCTTCCAAGATCCTTAGGTAGATTTACTGATGAATATGGATTACTGAGGGACATTTTGTATTACATCTGTGTTTTGTTTGATTTATTGGGTTCAGTATAATGACTTCAATAACAGCAGTGCTGGGTTAAAGAGAACTGAAGACATTTTCCAAGCAGCCTCAAGATTGGTTTTGCACCAGTGGTGGAATTCCCATCTCACTTTTCCTAACACATCTGCAGTAGGTGCACTGTATATGCCTAGCTGTCAGAGTCCAAGAAGTCTATTTATCAATTAATGTTTGCAGGATATCCCCCCAAAATACCCATTTTTAATTGGGGGATGCTTGTAAATATTAAGTATACTCCAAATGTATATACAGGGGACTGCAGCAGGATTCGGAAAATATGCTCTTTTGCTGAATTTACTATTTTTTGTTCTCCAGATAGAGGTACTGTATTTGCTGAGTGCTATGGGCTACAGATCACAAGAGTTACTGGGAGAGGCACTCTTTACTTGTGCATGGGCGGCCGCTGACCGGGCATGTGCAATAGTGCGCACAGCTCCCATAACAGAGATGAAGTTTATCACTTTGCGATTACTTCACTTCTAACTCACCTTTGGGATTGACTCCTTTCAGAGCCCCTGTCGGTGTATTTAGTACATCCAGGCAATCATTAATTTTGGATTTCTGCAGATGGCGGCGATAAGAAATTATAATCATTGGGTTTAGGAATCGATAAATAATAAATATGCCCCCAAGTCTTTTACCAGTTTAGTTCCACCCTTTTCAATTAATCACAACTTGTTTTAACTTTATGTACGGCTTAAATTAATTATCATGAGCCAAGGTGCATCAGGACTGTTTTACTACATGTTTCCTCTTTGTGAGTGTGAAGCTTAATAGTTGCACTACAGTGAGCCTAGAAAACACACATTGTTGAAGGCTGGCAGAGAGCAGGGCATGCCCTAAATCTTTAAAGGGGTTCGGTATGTCACATGACCGTCACTGGCATCCTGACATTGAAGTATCCGACGTCGGAGGGGGTAAGTATTTTTAACCTCCCGTACCCTAACTCTCCGGGGTTGGCGCCTAGGTCTAACCCTCTGTGGGTTGCGGCTAGGGCTACCCCCCCCCCCCCTAGTGCCTAACCCTAAACCCCCCCCCACACCTTCCCCTAGTTCCTAACCCTCAACCCCCACCCCCACGGGCCCTAACACTAACAGTTACCCTGATACTTACCTCCAGGATGATGGCCGTGTGTGTTCCGGTGGTGTCTGGATTCCGGCCTCAGTCACAAGACCGCTGGCATCCCGTCCATTGATTCTATAGGAATCCCATCCATGGATTCTATAGTAAACACACCTAATGCAGTTCTAATGATAGTATACTAAAAAAAAAAAAAAAAATTAGTTTGTTTTTTTAAACCCTAAATGTGATTTGAGTTGTTTTTTATTACTACAGGAGGCTCATCATGATTTTGTTTTAACTCAAATCTGGATGCATTCCTAGAATCTATAAAGGTTTCTGTAATGCTTTGTCCCTGCATTGTGAGCCCTAATTACGGTATCTCTCCGCTGAACAAAATGCACACTTTATACAGCTTTTAGCCAAAGATGCTTCTACAAAATTGCCTTGTACATTATCCACATCTGCTCTAATTCAGATGACACTTTGAGAGCTGTCTTTCCAAATCTGCACTCAACTTATTTTTTGCTGAAGGCAAAAAGTGCAATGAGGGTCCCAGTGCCCTTGAACATCTGGGAGACATGGATTTCGCAGACATTGATCTCTACTGAGTTCAGCTCAAATGGAGAAGTTGCAGGGAATATAAGACATTACTAGATATGCAAATGAGCATTTTTCAAATGGTAACAGCATGGGTAACCAGATACACCAGTCTGTGGTAAGCAAAAGGGCTTGTACTCTATCTATAGGACTTATAATTAAACACTAAAGGCATTTTTAGAGCGCTGCGACAAAGATACCTACTATACGTGCTCTAATGTATGGGTCTAACAGATATGTAAGTCATCGAACCAGTACAAACACGCTTTCTCATTGCATCAATTTCGTCACTGCCTGCAGCATTAACTATTATTATATATTATAACCATTAACGCTGATTAAATTATAATGGAGCTTTTTTGCAATTCTTTGGTGACAGCACTATCATACATTGGGGCAGATGTATTAACCTGGAGAAGGCATAAGGAAGTGATAAACCAGTTATATGTGCAAGGCGATAAAGGCAGCAGCCAATCAGATCCTAACTGTTAATTTACATATTGGAGCTGATTGGCTGGTTCGTTTATCACCTTGCACATATCACTGGTTTATCACTTCCTTATGCCTTCTCCAGGTTAATATATCTGCCCCAAAATTCTGTAGTGCAGCATTGATATGTAATAACCAACGCACCTCAAGGATCCCCTAAAGCTGGGTCAGATTACTTTATATTCAACCTGCGCATATCCAAAGTCTGACATCACGACGTTGGGCTTAATTCGGAGGCGAGCAAAAAATGGGTGCAAGTTTGATGTATATAGTCCAACCCTCCCAGTGTTGCCACTTGCGTAGGGGCTGATCAAGATATGGGAGGGCACGTGTGCACCCTCCATATGGGCCCTCCCCTTTCTCTCGCCGCGGGATTCCTCAGTAGATGCCATAAGTCTACTGCTTATGCACCAATATCCCAGGGAAATGGTGTGAGCGCCATTGTCTACATGATTTCTGTAGTGTGCATGTACAGGTCTCCAGAAACATGGCGCCTGCGGCATATTTCTGGCGATATCCGCTGCACAGATCTCAGGAAACATGGTGCTTGGCCCATGTTCCTGGTGATAACCGCGGTGCAGACGGAGAGGTAAGTATTGTGAATTGGTGCAGGGTGTACAGTGTGGTGAAGGGCCCCCCTGGAGGGCACCGCACCTTGCACCCATTATAGATACAGTACACTCATGCACTTACACTCAAGCTGGATACAAAAGATCCTTCAGAAACAGACGTTCTTCCATCATACGCATGCCTCAGAATATCATGTTAGTGTGGCTACATGCCCTTGACACTTCCACAACGCTCCCATGAAAAGGAATTCTTGCATGCGTCCATCCAGTTGACACAAAAAAATGCCCATTTCACAGACAGTGTGACGCGCCATGTATGGAGGCTCTCTGAAGGTGTGTATGCGTGCGAACAATCACTGGAGGAATCGACTTTTCCAGTGGTGCGTCTAAAGAAGAATCAGACCCATTATGATTAGCATGAATGCATATGGCATATAGCTAAATAAGAAAAACAAAAATATGTAAAGTGCTTAGTTCTTTTCAAAGGATTAAGGCCCTCATTCAGCTTCAGTTGCAGTTTTGCTATTTTAGCAAAACTGCAACTGGCTGCGATCGCATGCTGGGGGCCGCCCAGCATGGGGTAAGGCCGCCCAGCATGCAAATACTCAACAGCGATTCGATCACATATCAATTGCGATTGCATTGCAGATTTGTGGCTGCCCTCCTGTCTCTCCAGCCAGGCTGAGAATGCAAGCACAGGGTGGCCAATTTCCGGGTTGCAGCAGCTGCATGTGATGTCATGTGGCCCCCCTGAATCTGCCCCCATTTTCGTTGCCACGTCCCCGTCCAACGCTGTGTCACCGCCCCCGGCAACGCCGCATCGCCATCTTGTACCACCCCTGTCAATAAGGCAGAGGCGACTGCATAACTGAGATGCGATCCTACACATGCGCATTATGACGGATTCGGGGAGAATGCGAACGCATCTCAGATGCGTCCACTAGTGAATAGAGTCCTAAGGGCCTAATTCACTAAGGATTGCAATTGCAAAGCTGTATGCAGCTTTGCAATTGCAATACCTAGCAATGAAAATGTAGGAGGAGCTGCATATCATCTCCCTGCATTTGCGATGCGATCACATCTCTGAGATGAACATTGTGACCATCGGTCGCGATGTTCATCTGCGACTGCAGGCTAAGTAAGCTTAAGGTTTCTCAGCCCAGGTGTCGCAGTGCGGCTTCCGAGGCCAAGGAAACAGCGTCTCGGGACGCAGTTCTTGTCTTCTCCACTCCCGGAAAATGGGGGCAACATGCCTCCATTTTCCCCAACGCCGGTCGCCTCCCATCCCAACCTTCGAATCCCTCTGTATCGCATATCTGCGCCGCGATCACAGGGCGTATTTTGCAAATGTGCAGAATGGGTCCTGCGGTGCGTAGGACCTCACCACCGGGGAAATGTTGTAAGAATCACATCAGCGATACTTACTGAATCACCCCCTAGGTTACTACCTTATTAGCATCCTCATAATGTACATATATCGCTTTGCCCTTTGAAGATGAGCCATGTGCAATAAATATATCAGTTTATTAAACACACATATATATATATATATATATGTATACACTCAAACATATAGACATAGCAGTTTAATACCAAATATAAAGCCACTAAACACCTCTATTAAAAAAAAGCCCTTTATTTCGTACTCCACCAGACATAAATAAGAAGGTAACACCGTCTTTAATGGAACAACAGTAAAGAAATCACTTTAGCAGAAGTGCAATGCATCCTTCTTAAGGGTGTACCCAGATTTTAATTATCTAAATGTAAATACTTAACAAATTTTACTTAGAGTAATGAGCTAGAGTGCATACTACATAAATGAGATGTTCTAATTAATCTTGTATGAACTAGTGCTTTAAAGGGATGCTGGGTGAATCCCACAAACCCTGGGCCCATGCCAAATTGCTAATCAGCCTTTCAGTTCATACATGGCTTCCCTTAATAAGTTGAAATACGTGCAGCAAATGTTTGAGGAAATAAATCCCCACTTATTCCCAGCGCAACACGCAAAACATTTCACTTGCAGAATCCTGCCTCTGACAGCAAATGCCAGTATATTACTATCCTTCATACTTGTGCCCTATTGATTTTTAGTATTTATTTAATAGAAAAATAATTTTTACTGCACTTTTGTAACTTTCGTCAACCATTTATTATTGATGGAAAAACGATCACACCTTACACTGCAGCTTTGACCATTTATATATATACTGTTGGGTTTAGGGTTTTTTTTTTCAGTTAATTTTTTTTTTTGTTATTCATGGTATATTTGTTATTAAAGTTATGTGTATTTTGAATCCTCTGTCACGTAGTAAAATGTATAATAAATTGCTACTGTTCAAGGGCCAAGAACCTGCTATCCTTGGAAGCTCATTGTTTGGAGAAACTTCCTATGGATCACAATGAGTGAACATTTTCTTTGGGCCCTTAGCTGGCTCCGCCATAATGGTTCCTAAATTCTTCTTTTGGTTTGGCGTGCCCAATATTATTATAGGATAGCTCTATATCAAAAAGCAGATCAATACATACAAAGTACTGAAGAAGCCTTGACTTTAGTTATTTTGTATGTTAAAAAATGAATCTGGTATATGCCATTGATATCTAGATGGAGCATAATAATCAGTTTAAACTTTTTCTGTAAAGCAAATATAATGCCGTCTGAGTTGGCCCTGAGGTGCGGGTTGCCGACCAAACTAGTTTTTTTAAAGCACCATTCATTAACAAGGCAAAACCATGCCTTGTAAATGATTGCTGCTTTAAAAAAACGTCCACGTTCGGCAGGCAACCCGCACCTCCGGCCAACTCGGATGGCATTATATCCAGCCCCAAGTCCTTTATAGTCTATTGATGAAAGAACACCTTGCAGTCTCCCGTAACTCATTTTAGTGTGCTTAGTTTCCCTTCACTAGTGAACACCATGCAGTTTTAACTCGCTCATGGCGCCTGATTCAGATGTGTTTGGATTGTGCATTGCTGTTGCTTACTTGGAAGCAGCAGCGATGCACAGATATAGTTATGCACCAGGAGGCGTCCGGCATGGATTATTGATCCAGTGCTGTGCCTGAGGACGCAGCGTCAGATCACCTACAACACTGTCGGACGGCCACCGCAGCTCCTACCAAGAGGCCAGGAAATCATCATTGGAAGACGGAGATCTTTTCCGCAACAGCCTCCATTTTGGGAAATGTAGTCAACACACATAATTTGTGAAACGGAGGCCATCCCTGCCCCCTCCCCATCGCCATATGGCTGCAGACTGTCAATCACTTGACGTCTTTAGCCGCACGGGTCATATCAGTACTTTGCTGTTTGTAGTGCAGCAGCAATCAGGCCCATTGTGAAGTTGCAAAAAGTATTAAACAGGGCGTCCTATCACGACAGAGTTTCACAAGGGTGATAGTGACACCAGCATACAGGTGCAGTATACCATACGGTATGCCTTTTTTGGAAAATTGGAGATGCGTATAGTGGCACATTATACATCATTACCCTCTTTTGTTTGGTTCGCCCCCTATGCCTCTTTTCTCATCATGGAGCCTGTTTCTAAACTTAAAAATGTGGTCTTTTCTCAGAAAATGGGTGTTTTCGGAGGATTGCCACATCTTTTGCACCATGGCTGTTTAACAAGGGGGTAACACAGCAGGAATCAGATATCTGCTCTGTTCCACCTGTTAAGGTTTGCCACAGCAGCCCCCATAGCTTTCTATTGGAGCTGTGCAAAAGCCCAATTTACCATACTTTGCTTTTCAGAACTTGGACCTTTAGTTATTGATATGTGGTGTTAGCCTATGGAAGCCTATGAGCTACATTTAGCACGGAGAGGTGATTACTGCTCGCACATGCGTGGCCTGATCGTTGTGCGAATTCGCAAGCCGGATGATTATCAATCGACTGCGCATGCATGCGGATTGTAGCACGCATGCGCAAGGTCAAACAACGAAAAAAATCCAGCAACCTTTTTGATCGCTAGCCGTACGCAAGTTGAGTGACAGGAAGCGGACGTTTGGGGTTGGTAACTGGCCATTTTCTGGGAGTGTCAGGAAAAACGCAGGCGTGGCCAAGCGTTTTTAGGGAGGGTGTGTGACGTCGGCTCCGGCCCCGATCAGCCTGATTCTGTTGCATTGTGGGAGTAGGTCCTGGGCTACGCACAGACTGGAAAAATCATTTGATGATGAGTGAGTTGCGAACGGATTTGCAACTGACTGGCGATCGCCAACATTTTCACAAGCCAAACGCAGACTTGCACTGAGCGGGTTTCCCCTCTGTCTGGGCGGCGGCTATCTGATTGCAGACCTCTTCAAATTCACAGAGGAGAGATCAGGTCTGAATAACCACCCATGTACCTGCATGAACCTTTTTAATAGCCTTGATAAAATGTAATATTGCCATGATATGTGGTGATAAGGACTTATAATAATCGTGGATAAAACTAGAGATGTGCGTGATCGAATTTTGGTCCTTATTCAGGTTTGTTAGTAAACCAAAAAAGTTAGCAATTGGGCAAAACCATGTGCACTGCAGGTGTGGCAGATGTAACATGTGCAGAGAGAGTTAGATTTGGGTGGGGTGTTTTCAAACTGAAATCTAAATTGCAGTGTAGAAATTAAGCAGCCAGTATTGACCATGCACAGAAACAATATACCCCACCCAAATCCAAATCTCTCTGCACATGTTTTATCTGCTCCCCCTGCAGTGCACATGGTTATGTCCATTAGAGAACAACTTTGCTGCTGCGATCAGGTCTGAATTAGACCCAAAATGCACTATTTCATAAATTTGCCCCTATGTATGTTAGTGCATAGAAAATTCAGCACCTTTCTCTGATTCCACGGAGTATATTATACCTCTCCTCTCTGTTTGTATCATAATGTATAGAATGTTCGTCATCCTTTGATTCCACGGTGTGTGTTATATCTCTTTAGGTGAATTATCATAGTACATAGAAAGCTTAACACCCTTCTCTGATTGCATTGTGTGTGTTATACTGTACCACTCTTTGGATGTATCATATTAGTGCATAGAAAGTTAATCACCATCCTCTGATTTCACAACATGTGTTATGCCTCTGTATGTATCATAGTGCATAGAATGTTCAGCATCCTTCGCTAATTGCATCGGGTGCTATACCTCTCTTCTCTGTATGTATCATAGTGCATAGAATGTTCAGCATCCTTCGCTAATTGCATCTGGTGCTATACCTCTCTTCTCTGTATGTATCATAGTGCATAGAATGTTCAGCATCCTTCTCTGATTCCAGTGGGTGTGCTATGTTTCTCTCTGTATGTACTGAATGTTCAGCATCCTTCTCTAATATTCAGCCTGAGTAATACTATATCTCACGCTGGTTAGCACTGACCTCCTCTATTTTTGTTTATTCATTATAGGCGTGCAATGAATTTACCACCCATGTGATGAATCTCCTGAGAGAGCAGAGCCGGACGCGTCCCATCTCCCCCAAAGAGATTGAGAGGATGGTGGGCATCATCCACAGGAAATTCAGTTCCATCCAAATGCAACTGAAACAAAGCACGTGTGAAGCTGTCATGATCTTGAGGTCGAGGTTTCTCGATGCCAGGTAAGTGTTAACTTGCTATTTGTCAGTAATCTATCTTATCTACTATTAGCCTGTATCCTCAAATAAGGTTTCATGGTCTAGTGATTAGAGGCTCATTTCCTGCCCTTAACTGTCTAGCCTTACTAGTGCTTCCCAACTACTGTCTTTCATTTCCTCATGTTCTCAAAAACAATTCTAATCGTACTTGCCTACTCTCTCAGAATGTCCAGGAGACTCTCAAATTTCGGGGAGCTTTCTTGGATTTCTAAAAAAGTACAGCAGCTTCCTGGATCCTACCCACCAGTGATGTGGACGGTCTTATGGCTTGATGACGTGATTCCCGGTCACTATTTGTGGTACCGCTTTCGCAGAGTTTTCCAACTGAACCTCCCAGAGGGTAGTGGTCACACGTCAGCAAAATAACTGTGATGCAAATTTCAACTGGACTTGCCAGACAAATTCACAACTGAAATTCTATTTAAAGCCCATGAGCTACTATACTTCAGAAGTTATGATAATAGTCTGTAAAATATTATAATTATAGTCCTCCAGCAATCCATTCTTATATAATAAATTATGGATTGTAATTCTATATTAGTGTAGAACTCTTGACAAATGAAAATATATCAAAAGGCTGGAACATTGTGGATTTTAAGAATACCAAAGTGACTGTCAGACTTTGCGGAGCTCCCCACCGGCACCAACATGTAGATTTGGATAAGTACATCAGTGATCACAAGCCTACCAAGTGTCAGGGAAACTCGAGAGCTAAAAAAGTAGCAATTTATCACTTACAGTTCCACACTTGAGTAAATAACATAAAAATTACACAGAAAATGTTCCAGCTGTGTGAATTGCTTAACTTAGCAACCGAAGCATACCATGGGAAGTTCTTCAGTTGCTGAAGTGCATTAACTCTTTACTGAACGCACCATTACAGGAGTAAAAGCTCAAAGTCTTCAAGGATAGGCATGTTAAGTAGAACAGAGACTATGAGAGCAATGAGATCCTAGCTGCCCCAGGCAGGCAGTTTGCCGGATGCCTTATGGCACAGTAGCCTGAGGTCTGCACATTTCAAGGCATCCCACTGGGACGTTGTCTGAATCCTATGAAACATATATAACTGCCTGAGTGTGAACCCATCTGTGCTGGGAACGCAGTCCTGCCATCCTTAGATGGTTTCATCAAGGCAGAAACATACCAGGAGGATAAAAACCTCCTTATGACAATTTGCAGTTCTGGTTGGTAGAATAACATATATGAAACGACATCTGAAATATGTGCAGTAAGACTACTAATAGATTGTAAGCTCTGATGACCTATGCACTCTCTCCTCCTGTGTTCTTGTCCATTCTTAACTCATCCAGCAGTGTGATTGTGTATCATGCCTTTTACATGTTCTGTATGACATTGTTTGCTACTGTATATAACTTACCTATGACATTTATATTAGGCATAATGCTTAATTTCCTTCTTTTCTTTGCCTCTTCTTGAATGTCTTGTATTTTGCCTTTGCTGGTTTTGTGTTTAGCACATTGGTCCTCTGTGTGTTTTGCGTTAAGCTCTATGGTGCTGTGTAGTTTTGTGCTGCCGTAAGAACAAACGATAATACTGCTACAGAAAGAACCCTGAATAAAGCAGTCTTCTGGCTTTCATAAAGACTTGGCTGACATTTGAAAGCAGCCTGTGGAGCACTGGTGGGCCTTGATTTGTATTACTATCCAAGTGGAATTCATTAGTCAACACCTTTTTATTTTATTACTGACTTGTCAAGTATATATAAGGAGGCACGTCGTTATTGTATTCCTTAATGCTTTCAATAATGTTTTTGTTTTCGTAGGAGAAAAAGACGCAACTTCAGTAAACAGGCCACAGAGATCCTAAATGAGTATTTCTACTCCCACCTCAGCAACCCCTACCCAAGCGAGGAAGCCAAAGAGGAGCTGGCAAAGAAATGCAGTATTACAGTGTCACAGGTGAGTAGGTCACTGGCTTGTGTACTGTATATCCTGCCCCTACCATAAATGCTGTATTACAGTGTCACAGGTGAGTAGGTCACTGGCTTGTGTACTGTATATCCTGCCCCTACCATAAATGCTGTATTACAGTGTCACAGGTGAATAGGTCACTGGCTTGTGTACTGTATATCCTGCCCCTACCATAAATGCTGTATTACAGTGTCACAGGTGAGTAGGTCACTGGCTTGTGTACTGTATATCCTGCCCCTACCATAAATGCTGTATTACAGTGTCACAGGTGAGTAGGTCACTGGCTTGTGTACTGTATATCCTGCCCCTACCATAAATGCTGTATTACAGTGTCACAGGTGAGTAGGTCACTGGCTTGTGTACTGTATATCCTGCCCCCACCATAAATGCTGTATTACAGTGTCACAGGTATGTAGGTCATTGGCTTGTGTACTGTATATCCTGCCCCTACCATAAATGCTGTATTACAGTGTCACAGGTGAGTAGGTCACTGGCTTGTGTACTGTCTATCCTGCCCCTACCATAAATGCTGTATTACAGTGTCACAGGTGAGTAGGTCACTGGCTTGTGTACTGTATATCCTGCCCCTACCATAAATGCTGTATTACAGTGTCACAGGTGAGTAGGTCACTGGCTTGTGTACTGTATGTCCTGCCCCTACCATAAATGCTGTATTACAGTGTCACAGGTGAGTAGGTCACTGGCTTGTGTACTGTATGTCCTGCCCCTACCATAAATGCTGTATTACAGTGTCACAGGTGAGTAGGTCACTGGCTTGTGTACTGTATATCCTGCCCCTACCATAAATGCTGTATTACAATGTCACAGGTGAGTAGGTCACTGGCTTGTGTACTGTATATCCTGCCCCTACCATAAATGCTGTATTACAGTGTCACAGGTGAGTAGGTCACTGGCTTGTGTACTGTATGTCCTGCCCCTACCATAAATGCTGTATTACAGTGTAACAGGTGAGTAGGTCACTTACCTGTGTATGTCCTGCCCCTACCATAAATGCAGTATTACAGTGTCACAGGTATGTAGGTCACTGGCTTGTGTACTGTATGTCCTGCCCCTACCATAAATGCTGTATTACAGTGTCACAGGTGAGTAGGTCACTTACCTGTGTATGTCCTGCCCCTACCATAAATGCTGTATTACAGTGTCACAGGTGAGTAGGTCACTGGCTTGTGTACTGTATGTCCTGCCCCTACCATAAATGCAGTATTGCAGTGTCACAGGTGAGTAGGTCACTGGCTTGTGTACTGTATGTCTTGCCCCTACCATAAATGCTGTATTACAGTGTCACAGGTGAGTAGGTCACTGGCTTGTGTACTGTATATCCTGCCCCTACCATAAATGCAGTATTACAGTGTCACAGGTGAGTAGGTCACTGGCTTGTGTACTGTATGTCCTGCCCCTACCATAAATGCCGTGTTAGTGTCACAGGTGAGTAGGTCACTTACCTGTGTATATCCTGCCCCTATCATAAATGCTGTATTACAGTGTCACAGGAGAGTAGGTCACTTACCTGTGTATGTCCTGCCCCTACTATAAACGCTGTATCAAGGTGTCACAGGTGAGTAGGCTACAGCCCTGTGTTTTGTTGTGCTCCTATCCTACAGTATCACCGTGTCACAGGTTAGTAGGCCACAGCCCTGTGTATTGTTCTGCCCCATCATACAGTATCACTGTGTCAGAGGTAAGTAGGCTACAGACCTGTGTACAGTGTGCACTGCCCCACCACAAGCTAAATGCTGGAAAGGATATAATGTGTGTGCAGTCATTTTTAGGATTCTCTGTGTCTGCAGAAGATCCCAGGCGTGAGAGAGTTAATGTAAGTGTAATACATTAATTACAACTAATTGTAATTACTATAATTACATGTAATTAATGACTTACGACTAATTAGAATTAATATACCCCTGTGCATCAGCTATTTAATTGGGTTAATACAACAGAATTGTTCCTGCCTGTCATTACAGCTATTGTTCGGCCGATTTTCAGGTTCCCATTTCAGAGGTGGCCATATACGACGTAGTGTGCTCTGGGAGCTAGACTTCAATAAGCATAAAGGACAGAGATTTTCAAATGCCACGGTGCCCAGTCCAGCAATGGGTCTCTGCCAATGAGTGCCCCTCTATCTATGGGTCCTGTCATTTCTCATATGTCACATGTGACATTTCCAGGAGTGTGCCTGGCATATGCCAGATTTCTACAGGCCGTTGAGGCTGCTCATTTCCAAATCCCACTTATAAGGGTCTATTTATGATGCTTGATTTTAATCTTGCATCATTTTAACCCTAGGAGGTTTTCTTCATGGATGTGTTGAAATGACACATTCGGTTACACTGACACAATGACAATATTTTTCCCAGAGCTAAATAAGCACAGATTCCATAAGATTAGCATATTCATGCAGCATAGCCTCTGCATTATATATTGTCTTTTTCCAAATAATACACAATCACTAGAGTAGACCTTTAATTACTGTTTAATATTAACCTTTTCTTCACCACGCATACAGAAGAAGAACCTTCAGATTTATACCATAAAATGATGTTTACTGCTAATTGACAAAAATCACTGTGATTTACAATGCATGATACTTCTTCTTTAAAAATCTACACACAAGTATGTTTTACTGTTCTACCCAATAGTCTAGGAAATTCAATTATACTGTACAGTAAGTCTTTCATTTAGCATATAATTGAATATGTAGTGGAAAAATCATTTAGGGGAAGATGTACTAAGTAGTGAAAAGCATGGAGAAGTGAGCCAGTGGAGAAGTTACCCATGGCAACCAATCAGCTGCTCTGTATCATTTTATAGTATGCAAATTATAAATGTTACTTCAATGCTGATTGGTTGCCATGGGCAACTTCTCCACTGGCTCGTTTCTCCACTCTTTTCACTGCTTAGTACATCTCCCCCTTAGAATCTAATACTCATCCCAGTAAAAAACACTATTAGTGATTTTTTTTTTGTCTCCTTTGTTTCTTCTAAAGAACGTTAATATTTTATATTTCAAATATATTTTCCTGGATATTTTCCTGGCTCATGTTTTCTCAGGATTTCATGTGTACGTTGATCCAACTGCAAATTAGCAGGTTAACAGTTGAGTTTTATGGGTTGTAGTTTGTTTCTACTATTTGCAGTATGTTGTCAAATAAACCATAATTATAATTTTCGCACCTTATAGCTAACTCAGCTCTCTGTTATGGTAGAGAAAGAGTCCGTTTGCAACAGTCCTTTCTAGTTGCAATCTTTAGTAGGATTCTCATTGACATTTATTGTTAAAGAGACTTAGGGATAGATTTACTAAAGTGTTAGTTTTTAGGAGTGGAGATGTTGCCCATAGCAACCAATTAGATTCTAGCTATTATCTTCTAAAAGTTGTTAGATAAAAGATAAGAAGAATCTGATTGGTTGCTATTGGCAACATCTCCACCTCTAAAAATCTGTGCTTTAGTAAATATGCTCCCTAGTTTATGGAAACACATGACTGTCATTAAAATGTCTTCTTTATTTTGCCATGTTTCATCACATGCCCTATGAACACGGATATACAGATGTGTCTTCATATATCATTGCTGCAGTCTCACCAAACAGCCTCTCTCGGCACGCCAGAGATTGCTAGCGGCAGACAATTTTTTGCCGAAAATGCATCCTAGTTGAAATGTGACGCAACTAGGATGCACCAAGAGTATGTGCGGAGTCATTTGTTCACAGCAACTTGTATATGTGTGCGACTGAGTTTCTGAATCTGTATACTGTACGAAATACTGTGATGCAGCGGCTGTGGCTCCTTTCAATGCCAAATTGTACTTGGTATACAGACTCAGTCGAGTACAGATGTACATGCATCGCATGTAAAATGAATCAGCACAGTCTCCTGACGTATTTCGACTTAGGCACAATTTTCAACCCCCCCCCCAAAAAAAAAATAAAAAAAAAATACGCCCAGCGCTGGCAGAGACGTACGGAAACTGGTGGCTACTCGCGCCAGGAATCTCCCGCTGTGTGGCTTATTGAAGCTAGATGTATGAGGACACATCTTTACATACACTCCTCAAAAGAAAGAGCCAGTTTCCTTTTCTGGATCTAGACTCTCACAGCTCTTGTCCCTATCTTTTTAGATTTCAGTAAACCAACTACAGTAGTCTGTCTTTTAAGATGTATTTCAGTAGGGTCTATTGTCTTGCATTATGTCCTGCAAGTCCATTCTGGCCAATCAGATCATAGGCAAACTTACAGCAGCACAAATTTGTTTTCTGAAGATTCCTGTTGATCTTGTGAATGGCTGTGACTTGTCCATTAATGTAATTGTCACATGCATCTGTGCCCTCACTTACTGTACATGATGGCATGACGTGAGGGTGGTGATAGAGGCAGCAGGAAGCCACAAACTGAGTTATACAGTGGAAGGAAAAGGGCACTCTAACAGCCAAGTTGGTATATGAGGCTCTAGTTGTGGTAAGATTGTGGTGTCGAACTCTCCTCCAATGAAACAAAGTTCATACATCCAACTGGGTTCTGTATATGCATGCCGGGACCATGCAGAAAAGACAAATTGTGATCACTAAAGTAAATTTGGGGCTTAGTTTTTTTTATATTAAGGAAATTGAATACATTCTTTTTCTTTTGTAGAGTGCTCCTCTTGCTAGAAACATAAATTCATAGGCTACATTTATAAGAGCGTGACATACTTCTCTGGCAATCTCTTATTGACAAGGTCTGTAACGATTGTCACCCATCAGTTGTGGGAATCAAGCAACGTGCAGTCCTTTTTACCTACAGTGATATTATCACAAATGCCCCCTTCCCTTTAGTCAGCAAATGGTGAGGATGCCGCACTTATGGTGTTTCGGGGATGCTGAATGGAAAACAACCTAATTTTAGGTGGACAGTTCATATAAAATAAAACTCTATAGTGATGGTTGACCATCACATATTTTGCAGGGCATCTAATTTCTATACAGGTTGAGTCTCCCTTATCCAAAATTCCAAAATACAGAATATTCCAAAATACAGAATTTTTTTAGCATGACTTTGATGGTTCAATGTACACAAGCTTTTGTTCAGTGCACAAAATTATTAGAAATATTGTATAAAATGACCTTCAGGCTATGTGTATAAGGTGTATATGCAACAGAAATACATTCTGTGTGTAGACCTGGGTCTCATCCCCAAGATATCTCATTATGGTATGCAGATATTCCAAAATGCAGAAAAATCTGATATCCAAAATACTTCTGCTCTTAAGCATTTTGGATATGGGAGATTCTTCCTGTAATGTAAATTATGAATTGCTTTAAACTTGTTTTATTTAGACTCTCCTTTCCTGAACCACTTAGTGCCATAATGAGAGCTCTGTTCCTGCACATAATTTTGCACCTGAACTCCTTTGCCAATTACTTGCACGGCTGATGATGCATATATTTTGTCAGTGCCGCTTTCAGTTCGTAGTGTAGGCTAAAAGTATGAGATAGAAACGTGCCTGTGTATTGTAAATAAAGTATAGTGTTATGGTTGTCATATATGACCTTTGTGACTGGGTCCAGCCATAATGTAACCCTCAGCTAAGTGCTCTGTATGTTGTGCCGGGGGAAAAGTGTTATGCCTGTAGGGCCTTTTATGAAACAAACAGGTGCACGACAGTTGTCTCATTAAAACATCGCCAGCGAAGGAAAGCAGGCTCCTCCAACATAAAACACATTGCACCACTGCAGAGAGATGAAGCATTTACCTAATAATTTATTGACGCTTTTTCTTGCCATGTTAAAGCTGCAATTAGCTTGATAAATAAGCAAAACAAAACCCTTCTTAAACGAATCTGCAATTAGAAGCGATTCATTAATTGACTTTAGGCGCCGGCAAGAGAAAGAGAAGATGCTTATTCTTTTATCATGCACAGATATGTTTTGTTGGAAGCGTGCAGCGAGGGACAAGGACAGTCTGCCTGCAGCATTGTTTAGCTAGGGATTCTGGGAGATCTTGTGCTGCTATTTAACCTTTGCAGCACCAGGAAGCATGTCAGAAGACCATAGGACTTTAAGGCTGTAAACATTTGTTTACAGCAGTAATCCCCAGCCTGCTTTACAAGTGCCGGAAGACCTTCTAGATTTAGTTACTGATTAAGGGATAGCTCTGTCAAAATGACTAAAAGCGACTTTTTCTTCTAATAATATGTTTAAGGACTTTGTAATCCGTGTAACATATATTATTTTTAATGTAGTGCTTTAATAAGTATACTTCTGGTAATGAAATGGCATTGATATTACCATCATTATTATGCTGGATAACTAATGGTTTCTTGTATGCCGGTCAAAGGGTCTACATATCATTGATGCCAATGAAAGCTTATGCTGCATAAAAAAAATCAGCCTTTGATGATTTTTGTTTCCATCTGGCATAAAATGTGGAGACTATACACACCGATGGGTTTTCTTTATTATATTTGTTTACCATAATTACAAGAGGAATATTGTTTTTAGTGCGTTTTAGAGTACAGTAAAAGGTAAAGAACATAACCTCACTCTTGGCATCAAGAAAGGGCCCATTTGGTCACATAGCCTAGCACCCTCCTCTATAATTGTCTAGGCACACATTAACACAATACAGCCGCTTTAAAACGTGAGCAAGTCAACAATTAGTCCTTTCAGCCTGCCAATGTTTTTGTGTTTATCACTGCGTTCTTAATCTAACCAACGTATTTATTCCCCATATTAAACTCTAGCTCTATACAGCACAGGCCTATTGCCATTTGCAGTGTAAAATGAATGCCTGCCAACCTGCCAAGGCTTATCTATAAACGGTTGTGTATTTTTGTGCACGTCTTAACCAGTCGCTGATACTAACTGGTCCTCTTCATGCAGGTTAAACATAACGTATGAGAGGTTCTCTTTTCACTGCTTCCAATTAAACCTTGCTCGTTAGTTTAACCTCAAGGTAATGCCATCAAACAATGCATGTCAGGAAAACACTGCCCACAGTCGCAGTCATTAATTTTAATTGGCTTGATATTAAAGATTAAGAACATTGGAGGAGCTGGGACGGATTCCTATACCATGTCAAGAATATCCCGCACCCTGAGGCCTCCCAAAGCTCCGGCGATATTAAAATTAACGGGGAGAGGGGGGAGATGGAAGGAAGCTTTTATTAGGCATGGCTATTGTTGGGACTAGTGAATTGTCTCACCTCTGCACACGCTAGAGATTTGCTCACTTCTAAAGCTGTTAATAAAGCAGTAATTTGATTTTTTTTTTTAACAATAATTATCTGCCCGCCTTCATTAGTGTATTATTGCCCTGCTGGCTGGCAGGTTAACGGTAAGCAGAATATAAAAAACGTTACACCAAGCATCGGCCTGGGACAACTCTAAGAATGAGGCATGGACTTGGGGTCAGAGTAGAAGGTGTGGCAGAGCATAATTATGTAGCCAAGATATAAATATTCATTTTACAAAATTAAAGGTATGTGCACAAAGCCTTTATTTTGTTACAATTACAGACGTCAGACTGCATGCTGTTCCGGTTCAGAGCCTTTTATTATATGCTATGCGAAAGAAGTATGCAATTTATGATACATTACTAGGCTTGTTTCTTTATGCTTTTTTAATGTGGGTTGGGGTGGGGGGTTGTATGTAAAAATCTGTCCCCGCAGGCTTCATGTAAAAAGTTAAAAAAAAAACTTAAATATCTGTATGTTCCAACTAAATAAATAAATACATTTTTGTTACTACTTTTATCATAGGATAAGCTTATCGATTTTTTTTTATAATTTTTTTTTTCTTAACAAAAAAAATAGGATGAAAAATAAGGTCGATGTGCACGGTTATCAGTATACAGTCTAATCCAGTTTTTAACCATACATGTTTACTTCGGCGTGATCCCGGGATTTAGGCAAAAAAACAGCCGTGATTCTACCCCGGGACTGGAAGCTCCAATCCCAGGGATTACAATATTTGCCTGCCCAATTGTTTTTTTCCCCCCTCCTTCCGGCTCCCCCTGCCCCCAGCAGTGCGTACTGCGCAGCGTGACATGATGTCAGAGGTCACACTGCACAGTCTGATGCCAACCACCAGACCGCACCTCACCGCCTGCTCCTCGCCACCCGCACTCCGCAAGCCCTCCCACCCACGATGGTGAGTCTGACGCCAGCTGCTAGTACCGCACCCCACAGCCCACGAGCCCGGCTCCCACCCATGATAGTGAATATTTGTGTGTGCTCGGCTGGGGTGGGCCTGTCTTCAACCCAATCCCAGGATTGACCTTTTTTCAATCCCAATACCAGGGTTTTAAAAAAAGACACAGGATTGGCCTCCCTAGCCACGATGATGAGCATTTAGTGTGCTGGCCTGCACAATGTGAATCATTGCCTCTCACACTTTTGTCTCAAACGTTAAATTCCTCTTGTTTGGTCTTTTCCTCTCATCTCCTGATCGTCTAAAGCAAGGGAGGCAGTCACCCAAAAAAAAAGAAAGTTGATTTTTTAATATATAATAGAATCAGGAATCAGCCACATGATAACGTTTGATTGATAGCCCATGAAACATTAGATGTTTGAATGCTCTATTCGGTAGGTCCAAACTTAAGCTGGACCCTTTGAGATCTCTGAAATAATGCCCAAACCATGACTTGTAAGTGATTGCCCCTTTAAAAAAATTCCAAGTTTGGCTGGCATCCCGCACAGGCATTACATCTCGCCCATTGTATCTATGATATATTTTTTATATGTACCAAACACATTTTTGGCACTACACTGGGTTCTTGTCTAGTCTGAAAATGTCTGAATTAGGAATATACAAAAAAAATTAAGGGCTGTAAAGAAATGAATCATACAGTGGATCACCAATCCACTCATGCTTCAATTCATGGAAGACTTATAGGCCCTACACACATGCCGATATCACTGCACGATATGAACGATCTCGTTCATTAATGAACGAGATAACGTTCATATCATGCAGTGTGGAGTCACCAGCGATGAACGATGCGCAGCCCCGCGCTCGTTCATCGCTGGTGACATGTCGGCTGTGCATGCAGGCCAATATGGACGAGATCGTCCATATTTGCCTGCACGTCTATGGAGCCGGGTGACGGGGGGAGTAAAGGAACTTCACTCCCCCCGTCACTGCCCCCCCGCCGCCGGGTCGCCCGTCGGCCGTATCGGCCGTCGGGCACCTCGGCGGCACATCGCCTAATGTGTAGGGCGCCTTAAGGGGGGTGCTCACGGGAGAGATGTGTGCTGAGCGATCTTAACACAGATTGCTCAGCACACATCTCTCACCCCGCTCAGCACAGCGCGATGTGCTGAGCGAGGGGGAAAGCCGACGGGGGGCCACTCACTTCACACAACGGTGAAGTGAGCGACCCGCTAGATTGAGCCTGCATGCAGGCTCAATCTAGCATCGGCGATAGCGATGCACGGGGCCGCGCATCGCTATCGCTGGAGGGCATACACGCGGCAGATCCGTGCTTAAAATCTAAGCAATCTAGCAAGATTGCTTAGATTTTAAGCACGGATCTCTCCGTGTGTACCCCCCTTTAGAGATGTTCTAGGTTTTGAACGTGAAAGTGGATCAGTCTCAGCGAATGTTTCCATTGAAAACAAAGTAGATTGAGATATAGAAAATTACTCCAAGTCCAGAACGGTACATAATATGAGGCTGCCTGGAGATATTTTTTTAGATGCATTTTGGTATCACCTTTAAGTTTTATGTTGTAGTACTTTACTTTTGTGGTTGATGCATTGTCCTGTATAAACAACATTTGCATTTGTTATTTTATACATTTAATGATGACGCACTATTTTCCTTCTCCTCGGTTGATAAATGCCTTGAACCATTGCTGTACTTATAAGATAGTGGGAGGTGGTAATGCTCAGATATGTTGAATAAAAAGGTCCTACTTTAATGCATGTTCGAAAAAGGATAATAATAATTTTATTTATATAGCTTGGGCCCTGGTTATGAAAGTCAGTAATCCAATCTTGAAATAGATTCGTCATCTTACAGCCAGCCAATGGAGGGTGTAGAGAACAGGAGTTATGAGGCTGGAACGGGGCAGGTTGGGTAACAGTCTGGCAGCTAAGTTATGTACCAGCTGTAAGCGGTGCAGTTCTTTTTCTGGGAGACCAAGGTAGAGGGCATTGCAGTAGTCTTATTTAGATGATACATTTATCTTTCCTTTTAGATGCTGTATGATCAATGAACAATATATTCTGTTTTCATCAGGTTTCAGCTCTGATATTTGTTCTGTTTACTTATTTGTATCGTTTATGCGTCGCTCAGAATATGTTTACTGCAACAAAGAGTTGGGAACTTCTGATGCAGTTTTCTGGTGAAATGATATTAAAATCGCAGCAATGCTGAAACTTTACTTTCTCTCTCTCTCTCTCTCTCTCTCTCTCTCTCTCCCTCTCTCTCTCTCTACAGGTATCCAACTGGTTCGGGAACAAGCGAATCAGGTACAAGAAAAACATTGGCAAGTTTCAGGAAGAAGCAAACCTGTATGCAGCCAAGACAGCCGTGAATGCCGCTCATGCTGTGGCAGCAGCTGTGCAGAATAACCAGACCAGCTCCCCCACGACACCAAATTCCGGTGAGTTTGTAAATCTACATTCATAAAAAACTGACTTGTAGGAGCCTGAATGTATCCAGAGATGGGCAGTGTTTAAAGGATAATTGGGAGTTACAGTTTTAAGGGAGGATATTCTACGATGTTAATGGTATGACCCTAAAACTAGTGATCTACTTCAAGGGTGCTGTTTGAGTACACCGTGCTTTGCTAGCCAGAAAAGTTTCACGGCCTGTAATGACCCATAGGAATGAATGGAAAAGCATTTTCCCTGTCACATAAGACATGTCCACATAAGACACGTCAGCTGTCAAAACGCACATTGTCACGGCAAAGGAAAAGCTTCCTGTGTGATAGGTACTGTAGATTTCACTTCCCATTCACTGCTGTCAGTCACTACATTAGCTTCAGTAATCCGTATTGTTCTGGATGAGAAAACGCAGTGTTCTAAAAGCCCTCTGACGTCGGTCCTAGACAATCACTGCAATCTTGTAGCAATATGGGAACTTCAGAGACGTTTTTCCAACTATTATCATGGAAACGGTCATCAGGCTTTCCATTGCCATAATATAGTATAATAGCGAGCCTGATTCACTGTTTTTTTGTAAGCGCAAGCCGAGATCACTTGTTTCTATACATCTGATTCAGATGTGGTTGGAGTTGCTAGTATCACTGCTGTTTCCTTGGAAGCAGCAGTGATAACGCTGTATGTAGATGCAGCAGGAAACGTCTATTACAGGCAGTAGTGATCCGAAATCAAATAAAAGTACCTACCATCGGACGGTTTGTGGCACCAATGGTGCTGCACAAGCCGCCCATGGCAGAGGACAGGAAATCTCCGTCCTACAATGGAAAGCTTTGGCCACTTCCCTCCCCATAAATGGCGGCGACGTGCCTCCATTTTCACAAATGAAGGCCGTCGCTGATACGTCCTCACCCTCCAGACGGGAGCAGACTGTCAATCGCTGACAGTCTGCTGCCGTCCTGCTACCTTCATTGCATGACCCTTTCGTGCAATGTTATGTGCATTGTATATATAGAAAATCAGACTGAGACAAGACATGGAATTCGACTTGTCGAATAGTACGTGAATCGGCGGGGGAGAGGGGGGACAGCCGCCGGGAGACGGCGGACAGCCGCGGGCAGACAGGGGAGAGCAGCGCTACAGCACAGCGCTGTAGCAGGATGTCTCACAGCCGCGCTGCTCACGGCAGCGTCCACCCGGCTCCAGCAAGTGAGGTCACGCTTGCTGGAGCAGGGTGGACACTGCCGTGAGGTCTGGCAGCTGTGAGACATCCTGCTGTAGCGCTGCTCTCCTCCGTCTGCCTGCAGCTGTCCCCGCTGGTCTCCCCCCTCTCCTCCCTCATCTCAATTCAACTTTTTTAAAGTGGAATTGAGATGAGATTGAATAGGGGTTGTTGGATCCATTCCGACAAATGCATGTCAGAATGGATCCAACCCTAATTGAATATACCCCATAGACTACTATAACTGTTATTTTATTTATACATTGATTTATTTTACAAATACTCTATTTACTGCATAGTATTCTATTGGTGTTTGTTTTGCCATCTATTGGTCGGTGGTTTTACAGTAACAAAAATACATTACTAGCAGTTACTCTTTGGTTTAATTGATATACCCATTGGTTGCTGTATTAGGAGTGCACAAATACATTCTAATAGTCAGTACCCTATATGAGAGCCAGTATAACTGACCATACATAGCCACAAATGGATCATCACACAGGTGAGTGGGGCCACATGGAGTGAAACAACATCTACTGTAGGAAGTGATTTAGTCGACCAGCCAAATCTGTTTATGTCAAATCTATAATAAACAGCGGGGGTTCATTGACCTTACTGTTTGTCCTAATTGGGGGATTGCAGTGATATTACATATAATATTATGTCTGCATTCAAGTGCAACGATGGCAACCAAGACATCAGACTGAAAGTTAGATAGTGGAGGAAGCAGGTTGTCTAACAGCACAAAGCAGTAATGGGAGTTTCTTCTTAAACTAATACAAGGAGATGTCGGTGTCTGTGAATGAAATAAAGTTCACACATTCAACTTGTTTTTTTTTAAGGTTCTCTAACCTTTCAACCCCCTTTTTAAATTATTTCTTCACACTTTCTTTTAAGCATCCTCTACTTTTATTCAGCTCCTTCGCTCTTTCCTTTCCTAGGTTCTTCTGGTTCTTTTAATCTCCCAAATTCAGGCGACATGTACATGAATATGCAGAGTCTGAATGGGGATTCTTACCAAGGTGCCCAAGTTGGAGCCAATGTGCAATCACAGGTAGGAGAGACGCCTCTGAGTCATTCCTCAGCGCACCTCCCACAGCTACCACCAAAGCACACACACCAGTCAGCGGTGTGCACACAATTGGCACCTCTAGGCCCTGGTCTCCCAGGCCAGTTGTAACTCTTGTGAATGCCTTCGGCTCTGACTTGAGTGCTCGGTTGGAGAGGTTTGTTTGAGTGAGGAGTCCTTGGGAAAATCACCGGAACCAGATTGTTTGGCTAGGTAGAAGAACTGGTTCTGAGTAATAAATGTACAGCACTACTGCATGAAAGCTTATTCTTTAATAGTCCTTTGGATAAAGTTGTTTTTAATTAGCACATTTCTGAAGAACTTTCTGAGCATTCACACCCAGACCAATTGCATCCCTCATAAAGCTGAAACCACACCTGCAATATCAATGGCCCACACACTTGCCGATGTGTGTGGGCGATATGAACGATCTCGTTCAGTGTGTATGCACCAACGATGAACGATGCGCATCCCCGCGGTCATTCATCGTTGTTTTTCCCTCGTTCTGCATAGCAAGCCAATTTGGACGATGGTCATTAATCGTTGAAATCGTCCATCATCCAAATCGGAAACATCGGCAAGTGTGTAAGGCCTATTAGGTTTTGTAAGTGTAGATGAGATATGTGATCGTGCGTGCAGCTAGAAATGCTGCCTTCCTGTTTTTGTAGCCAGGTATAGAGGCTGCATCTCCAGTAAATGGAGAGGAATTAAACTGAAAGCTCTCTACGGAAGGCAGTGTTCTTTATTAGTAGAAGGTATACAGATGTGTCTTGCAGGTTTGTTTTAATTGTATTAATTATGTTGCCTGAAGCCTATGGCAAGTCACTTGCATGGGAATTCCACAATCCTAACAGATTGTGGGAGATTTGCCATGTGTCTATCAATAATAATAATAATAATAAATAAGAACAAACATTTTGTTTAATTTAAGCTTTCAGGTATATTGACGATGTTCTTTAAAATATAGCGGCTTTTACTCAATGCGTGGGAGAAGGAATATATCAATGTGTATAAATAGAGTTACAAGGCAGGTAGTATACACATGTAAATATTAATTTTAGAAACATACATCCTTTGAGGCATTGATGAAGAACGTAAGTTCATATGATTTTCTTTCTCACACAGGTGGATACCCTTCGTCATGTTATCAATCAGACGGGAGGATACAGTGATCCCTTGGGAGGGAATTCACTGTACAGTCCACATCACCTTAATGTGAGTACCTGTAAAGCATGCATGCCAACAGTAAGGATTTCCATCCGTCTAGAAGGGTGTGACCCGGCTTAACAGGTTTTGGGCCAGTGTCATATATACTGTAGGTAACCCTTACGATCTTCATCTGTTTATATAATACAATGAGTCTGTTCCTGTTGAATCAATCCATGTAGCAGAATTAAATTTGCTCTGTAGTCCATAAAATATTTTTTCATAAATAATACAAAATGTATTTTTAAACTTCTTAAATCAAAAATAAAGTCCATCACATGTGTACATACAGCATTTTACAGTGAAGCTTTTAAATCGAGATAGTTGATTTTAGTCATCATCTCGAGTTGTTCTGAGGAGAGAGTTCATTACATGAATAGGGGGAGATTTAGCAAATCTTCGAGAAAGATAAAGCACCAATCAATTAGATCCTAACTTTCAGCTTTCATACACAGCCTGTAATGTGACAGTTAGAAGCTGATTGGTTGCTACTTTATCTCTCTCCACTTTATCTCTCTCCAAAAGTAGATAAATATCCCCCTAGGTTACCGGCCACTGTGTGGTAGCACAACTGATAAAGGGTCCACTGAATGTTGTAGCATGTTTTCATTGCAATGATTCCTACCTTACATGTGACAGACCCTGCAATTAAATCGGTGTGACCACATTTGTTTAAAGCAGAAAAGCATTAAGAAGACTGGTATATGTATCAAAGCTTGGAGAGAAATAAAGTGGAGAGAGATAAAGTACCAATCAGGTTCTGTCACAGTTTATTCAGATTATCATCTGTGCCAGCTCCGCACATAAAGCCTAAATCAGTAAGGATTAATTAGCAGAATTTGCAATAATTTGGAGCGCATGCTGGGGACTGCCCATCGCTGGACAAGGCCACCCTGTATGCTGACTGGAGTCTCCCCCAGTTAAACAAGCAGAAATTGCGAACGCATCACAATTTCTGTTTGCCGCAGGAGGCCCGCAGCTATGTTCGTGATCGCAGCGGCTGCTTGTAACGTCACGCAGCCACCGTGATCACGCCCCCAACATGCCCCCATTTGTCCACCTCTGCCCCCCGTTCGCGCCGCACCGCCCCAGCAACGCTCCGTCTCCTCCCTGGAAACGGAGCGTTGCTCCCCTCCCCCCCCCCTCAGGATGGGCGCCGTGCGTGTGTCCACATTTTTGTTCTCTAAAATTACGGTCGGATCGAACACTGCGATCCAACCTGAAGTAGGCCCATAGTCAGAAGAATATTAGAACAGGCATCACAGGACCCCGTCAGCTCCATGCCCCATCGTTCCCTGCTTGGCATTAGGTGTTCTAAAAACATGAGCATTTAAAAGTGGGGTACAGAGAGAGAACCCTAAAGACAATGTTATGATTGTGTGAAAGCACATTCAAAGTCAGTTTGAGGACATCTCTATATACCGTGTTTCCCCGATAATAAGACCTACCCCGATAATAAGACCTACCCTTACTTCTGCAGAACGGTCCAAAATAAGCCCTACCCCGAAAATAAGACCTAGCTAAATCCCCATTATGTATGGTCCCTGCGCTACACTACAATGCCCCCAGCTCCCCCCGCCCCGCATGAATCCAACCACATCACAGCGCACCGTCTCACTCTCTCACAGTGAGCGCGCACCCTCCCCTTGTTTTCTGTAAATGACGCTGGCGTGCGTGCCAGCGCCATTTACAGCTGCGCCGCAGAGGAGAGTACAGGAAAGTGAAGACAAAAAAAAGGTAAGTAAAGTACCGTATTGTAAAGCAGGACTGAGGGGCATGTATAGTGAAAAATGAGCGCTTATTTCATTAAGTGGCACCTGTAAAAAGTTTTTTACTACGGTATACAAATCACTTTTAAAAGACTGAGGGGCATGATGGTGATAAAAGCAGGACTGAGGGGCATGATGGGGATAAAATAAGACCTACCCCGAAAATAAGCCCTATGGAGTTTTTTTGATAAAAAATAAAATAAAAAATAAGACAGTGTCTTATTATCGGGGAAACACGGTAACTGTATATTACTGAACATACATTTTGATTTAGTTTTATTTGAAAAGAGACAATATTATTAAAAAGTACTGTTTTATTTCTAATTTGCATATCACAAGCCATCCACACAAAAAGAAGTATTTTCAGCTGACAGGTCATTATCTGACTGCAGATACACACTGTTATATTAACAAAGTCTAAAACAAAACAAAGATGAACAGTTTTCCTGCACACTTTCTGTGAATATTGAAAACCAGACAATGTAACGTGGAACTGTTTCAGCACCATAGAGTATGCAGTGTTCACAATTCTGCTCATTACAAAAAGATGCTGTAATTAAGGTTTCATGCTGCAAGACCCGCGAGTGCCGCCATTACCTTGGTGAATTTAAATATATAATTTATATATATATAATTTTTCTTATTTATATATATATATATATATATATATATGTATATAATATAGAGTATCACATTTTATAAAATATATAATTTTATTTATATGACACTGCAAATGCCCACACATAGCTTTATCACCAGCATATGGGCACTGTGGCATATGTAAACTGGTGTTTCTGTGGTGTAATGTGCTCTGGCCTTAAGAGCTTACAGTCTAGGTGAGTGGGTGTAAACTGGTAGGTGAATTGGGAAGAGATTAGGAGATAAAAAGTCATGAGTTAAGAATGTGAGCAGGGCTGGTAGACTCTGATGGACAGGTGCTTTCTCAGGGCACTTTTGATGTCCTACAGACTGGAAGATTAGTCTTATGGGGTGGGATGAGTTCTAGTGGAAGGTAGCAGTGTAGGAAAAGTCTTGGATGAGGGAGTGTGAGGAGATAATTGGCGCAGCAGGGAGGTGACATTCAGAGGAAGAGCGGAGAGGGCGAGAGGGATTACACCTGGCGGGTGTTCTATGACCATCTGTGATGTCCTTTCAATCCTATTGCACCCACAAGTCCAATACATTAATGGCACTTTTATCTTAGCACTTTAGTTTCCCTGGCCCACTTCCTTATTACATAAAGTAGCCAAATCATTTTGTGTAACTGCCTATTGTGATATATTTAATTATTAAACAAATCGGATAAGTAAAGATGCAAAGTGAATGTTTTCCATTCATGTGTTTGGTGGGATTCACAAAAGTCTGAGCTGGGCACATTGATCTGGGTGCACAGTTTCCTTTAACTATTCTGTTTCATATCCTATAATAAACCCTATTTGCATGTCTGAAATACTCTATGAACCCTTACAAATGAAGGAAATAATTCCAAGCTTGCATGGGTTTGGCTACACACTGGCCGACGGCCCGCGATATATCGGCTGTTCAATAGAACGGCCGATATATCGCCCAGTGTGTACCCACCTTAAGTTTACAAAAGCCAAAGGCACAGCATCCATAGTGAGACATGCACAGTACCTGGCTGCTGCACCTGCGCACAGTACCTGGCTGCTGCACCTGCGCACAGTATGTGACCCACAGTGTTTCCTGTGTGAGGAGTTAAGGAGTATATTGGTACGCATCAAAATATGGTAAAGACCTCTATTATCCTGATATTTCTGTATCAGTGTCCTGTCACTGTCTATAAATACCATCTCACATCACCAGAGTCAGCTAATCCCTGGTAAACTGTAAAGAGCAATGAAAAGCCGACATTTTGTAAGATCGCTCGCTAATAGCCCTGAAAGCTTTCCTCATTGAAAATGTAACAGAGGTTGTTCTCCTTTAATCATGGGAGACAAGGAACAGAGGATAATATAATAGGAACTTGTAAATGTCATCTGCTTGGAAAATGGCAGTGTTATACCTTGCCCTACCTCACTACTAAGAGCTCTAGGAAACCCATCAGCTTTGGTTAGTATTTTTTGGGGTTGTTAGTTATCTGGAAGCAGAAGAGTTAATTTGATGCTTAAATATTTTACCCCCCCTGCCAAATAATAAAAACTAAACAAGATGACTATTGCTGAATAAATATCAATACCAAAGAGATTTTTGGTATTTTTTATGGATTGGTATCCGATATCCTACCCTATAATTATTTGTTATTGGTGGGACTGGTTATCCGGTCTTTAGGTCGACCTCACTTACGTCGACAGTCCTTAGGTCAACCATTATTGGTCGACATGGTCGACAAAGGTCGACACATGAAAAGGTCGACATGAGTTAAAAAAACATTTTTTAAAACTTTTCCTTACTTTACAATCCACGTGGACTACGATTGGTAATAGTAACCTGTGCCAAACGCAGCGGTAGAGGAGCAAAGCACCTTGCCTGAAGCGGCGAGCCATGTGAGGGGACACAGTGCACCAATTGGGGTTCCCGGTCACATTATGAAGAAAGCGACACCAAACAAATTAAAAAAAACTAATGGCAACCGTTTTACATGTCAACCATGTCGACCTCATGACCATGTCGACCTATTTCAGTTGTCGACCTTCTCACTGTCGGCCGATAGTGGTTGACCTAATGACTGTGGGACTGATACGTTAACATATATGCTTATTATTTAATTAACATTTACTTTGAAGTTAGCCAGGAAAACATTTATTTGTATGACAGCTTTCAGTGGTATAAAAATACACTGAGAAAAATAAAGGTAGATGATTCTCCCTTAAGAACAACCTGCAGCTATTGCTCATGGTGTAAAGGGCCCCATACACTAACGCGACATGTCCGACCGTCATATCGCAGGCGATCACCCCGGCAGCCTCTCAGGCGGCAGGATCGCCCAAGATACATCGGATGCTGTCCTTTTGCATACAATGTATCTCGGACGATCCCAGCCATGCCTGCAGGATCGGACATGATTGAATGTGCAGCACGGTCAATCTGGAGGATCCGATCCGATGCTCACGGGAACGCGCATTGGGTCGGATCGGAAACACCTCCAAAATGCCCAATTTTATCCGATATATCGGGCTGAATGCCAGAAATCGGATGAAATCGGGCATTATCGTTCTAGTGTATGGGGCCCTTAAGACTGCCTTAGGATAACATCTAGCTCCCCAGCCACTTCCACCAACAGCCACAGACTTCCTCCCTCTGTTCTTGTTGGTTCTACAACATACAGTACATGACATTATTGGTTTACCAGTATGGATTAGGCAAACTACATTGTCATCAGGATTGCAGTGGCTGTGTGCCCAAGTGTTGCTTATTTGCATCTATTTACAATCTTCATCTGTAGCCTGTCTGTTGTACAACATACCATTGGGAGAATGCATCAGACCTAAAGAGATACACAGACATACTCAATGGGTTTTAAATAACATACCATACAGCTATACCGCAAAATAAACGTAACAATAATTAACATGTAAAATAACAGTAATATAATGCTCCATCGTGCTTTTGCTCTGCCAGATAAATATTTTCTTTCTGCTAAAATCGAACTGGCTGCGGCAGAGTACATGCAGCCGTGGAAAAATCAAGCACAGAATATCTCTCTCTACGTAAACTACTAGAGTTTAATTCCCTCCCTCCAAGTGTCAGTCAATATTAACGATTCCCCAAATGATTGAAAATGTTGTGTTGGAGCTGGGGAGAGTGGGGAGAGCCGTCAGGCTGGGCGAGATCATTAAATACACAAATCGTTTGCATTTGAAATATCAAATGGGTTCTTTTTGGGGGGTTATAAATAACTCATAATAACCCACAAGAAAATGTCTGAAAGAAGCTTTTAGTTACAGTGTTCCTTTTTCATTTAAAACATCCCAAAATGCTTCAGAGAGTTTGCTAAATCCTTATCAACATGATAAAATATGAAGCTGTTATTGCCTGCAGCATTATAGAGACATGAATTCCATCTTTTCTGATGAGGTTTGATAAGGCGCTCCCTTATAATACACAGCGTAATCTCAAACCACCAGAGGAAAGATTAATTTATTTGCAAAAAAAAAAAAAATCTGTCGGAGAGGGGGAGGGGGGCAAAATCTAACTGACGTGGGCTCTTCCAGCTGCCTCGCGTGGTAAAAAATATTACACATTTGTTGTTTATAAATTAGACTGAAAAGCCATAAAGGACATAGGGGAAAGAGTGATAGGTATTATGAGTGATAGATATTACATATTTGGGGCCTGGCTGTCGGGAACGGAACACATCGCTATAGATCAGAGTTGTAACACATCTCGACATCAGTTTTACAAAGCTTAACCCTTTCAGCACCAGGGGCCAGTGAGGTCAAAAAATCGATGGATAAAGTTGTGTTCGCCTACAGTCGAAGTTGCATAGAGCCGTTAGCTCAATATTATCGCAAATACATATCCATGTTTTCCAAGCATTTGTCACAAGTTCTGCAAAAATTGAAAAATAAATAAAAAAAATGGACATCATGATTTTCCAGGATTATTTTTCACATATGTGAAAATTCCCAAGGAATTTTCAGGCCTTTGTTCTCTGTAGTTTGCAGCAGCTAGAGTTGTCTGGCGCACATTCAACTGCTTTTAACCCTTGGGGATTTTCCAAAAGACCCCCTCTCCCTTGAGAACATGAGAGTTTAATTTGGCTTCATGCAACCTGCGTAAGGATCACCGGTGGCCTGCTTAATAAGTAGTCATCTCTCCCTTCTACCCTCTTCTAAATGCTCTTGCCATTAAAGTCAGCATAGTGTTTTCACACAGCTTATTCAGCAGAGTAATGATTAACTGGATGGTGAAATCTTCTCTCTTTGACCAACATGACCTGCTGAATAGGTTGTGTAAACACGTCTTGCTGGCGCCATATTGCTATAAATCAGGGGCCGCGCCTGGATTAGTCGTGAAAGCAGCTGCAGTAGGGTCTTTGTGATGAGCTGATTCTTGTTCATATTTAACGTCCAGTCTCCTTGAGCCACCAAGGTCAACGTTTGAGTCCTCTGAAGAACATCACGTTGACCACCACCACTTTAGCCTCTCTTTATTTGCATTGGAGCTTTTTGTTTTGCTGGATTTATAACTTATGAGCGTTCCCTTGAGAAGCTCGTACAGCTATAAAAAGGTTATGCATATGGATAACAGCAACTTGTAAATGCTGCTGTATCATGATTAATAGCAGAGATGTTGCAAATGTTTCACGTTGGTTACTATCCTGCTTTGTATTTATCTTTGTATTTTCATTGTTTGCAGGCTAATGGAGGGTGGCATGAGGCAGCAACCCCTTCCTCCGTCACCTCCCCAACAGAAGGACCAGGCAGCGTGAACTCGGACACCTCTAACTGAGTCAGCCATCCTCTAGCTGTGTGCGCATCTCAGCTGTCTGGTGGGACAGTGCACCGTTTTAGGTCTTTATTCAATACGTAGTGAAGCAGATTCCCAGCACGGTGGAGAAAGACACTCGTGATTAAATAATCTTCTTCTCCAGCTTGAGGGCGCTGCTTTTCCTGTCTGAAATAAGGACCCGCACAGCCGTTCTGTACAACGCAGCTGAGACAAGTTGCTGGATTCCAGTACGTCTTATTTTTTTGCTAAATCACCACTTTGAAAGCACTTTATCTAATTGGGCCAAGATCTGAGTTCGAATCGGTGAAATGATCTCCACATCCCATCGGCACTTTTTAATAAATGGCTAAACTGAAGTAATGAACTAGCAGCTTTAAGGATAAACGTTTGCATGTCTGCCCAGAAAATCTGGGTCGCAGCGAAAAGAGACATCTTACAGTTTCCAGACCTCGTATAACATTTTTTTTTTTTTTTTTTGTGGGGAGGGGGGTTGTTTTTCTATGACGCATTGAAGACGCTACTGATCTGTGAAGATGCATTCACTTATACAGGGAAAAAATTAAACATATTAGCAAATCAATGATTCTAGCAGATGGTCACATCAACTAGTCAACTTCTGCATACATGTGCTCGTTAAATGTTTCTTTTACCATTGAAGTACATGTCATTTAAATCTGCCTGGAAATTACACTACATATATATTGTCAATACACTGTCGATAATATTAATTACAAATATGAACAGGCCAAGGGAAATTAGTGCATGCAATAGCTACGGCAGTAATTTCACGTATAGGAGAGCTTTGATCATGTAGAAAAACAAGACTTTAAATAATAATGATGTTGACTTTGCTTTATCTAGCATATCCGTTACATACCATCTTGTGCATCTGGCAGGTATGGTTCAGTAGAAGGCGGCCATTTTATCCCTTCCTAACAGACCAAAGAGATTAAAATAAAAAATGATAATAAAAAAAAGGTCACATTATGCGATTTAGGGCTTCATTCCACTCCTGCACGTGTCAAAATAATCAATGTTTATTGAAGGAAATCTCTATAGTGCATTATTTTACTATCACTATGGTGATTTACTGTGCTTTAATGAACGTTTATTAGACTTGGGAATATTTTGAAGAATTTTTAATTTTTCTTGTCTCTTAATCACACATTATGTTATTAGGTGAATGCATCCTCTACAGACTTTTCTCAAAACTTGCAGTAACCATTTCCTTCACATTGACAATGTAATTAACCCTTTCTTTGACAGAGGGTCGTATAGCAGGCTCTCCCGACAGGAAAGGGGGGGTTAATGCCCCAATGTGGTGTTTTACGGCAAGGGGTTAAATGCTGTACACTGAATGACACTTCTTGCGGCAGTCAAAAAACGAAATCAAACTGTAAATATTGTAGCAAAAGAGAATTTATACATGGTCACCAAGCGAAACAGCTTTATTTACCTCATAAAAACTCATTGGAACCAACAGACATGTCACGTGTAGTTTAGTATACCCACCTACTACCTCTGAATAACACGCGTAGTACGTCTAACTTTTTATCATCGTGTAGATAAAACAGCAGATTGGGCCACGGGGCCCTAGACTATGTTGTAATGTATACTGGTAATGAGTGTGAGATCATTTTTTTTTAAGATAAAGCATAAAAAAAATTGCATAAACCTCAATAATACAAAAGGCGACAAATATGTGCTGCTGTTTTACAGAACAGAGGAGCATACATTATATATAAGCCCAACAACCTTTATTCTATATTCAGACTGCACTAAAGACCTGCAGAATGATTTTCTATTATCCAGTGATTGTCCCTCTTCCAAAGAGTACATTGCATTGTTAGATGACTGGTGATAATTATGCACTGGTTTTGTTTTATTTTTTTCAACTATTGTGTTTCATTATGTTCATCTGTGCAATTGTAATTTTCCCTATAGTTTTGAGAACACCATTAATATTAATACTTTCTACTAATAACTATGTCTAAAACGTTTACTACAGCTCTTTAGTATCTTAGTATAAAATATTGTCCTGTACGATCCTTGTATCTGCTAAAATTAAACTGGCACCTGTATATTTTGCTCCAGATTTATCCTACAATTTAAAGCTCAATAATGTTAAAACATTTTCAGACTATAGTATTGCCATCACTGTAACATGTGCCACTAAAAGATTAGAACTATATTTTTGCTTTTGTTTAATTTAAACTATTATCAATGTGGCATTTGTTTCTATGTCGTGTCAGATTAAAAGTGCAATCCCACGTAGACTTTTTTCTTTGACAAAGACCAACTTTTGTATGTTTGGTATCGGAATCATAGTTAGACAGTAATTAGGTCGGCAGTCAGTAGGTCGACCTGATATGGTCGACGTGCTGTAGGTCAACATGGTCAATATGTTGACATGTAAAAGGTTGACAGTGCTTAAGGTCGACAGGTACAAAATATCATGTTCAAATTGTCAACATGAAGATGGTCTACACACTTTTTTTTCCCATTTTTAAAAACTTTTTCATCCTTTACCATCTACGTGGACTACAGTTGGGGATAGTAACCTGTGCTGAGCGCAGCGGTGTGTGAAGAAAGCCATGTGAGTAGACATGGTACACTAATTGGGGTCACATGTGGTTAAGCATAAAAAAAGTATACCCAAAAATTCAAAAAACCCAGTGTCGACTATTTCCATGTCTACCTTTCCACCTTGTTGACCTTTTGTAACTGTCAACCTTTTCGGGTGTCTACCTTTTCACTTTTGACCTTTTGACCCTGTCGACCATGTGCATGTCGACCATATGGGGTCAAACTAATTATCTAGACCCCTTTTTAACATGAAGCTGATTGTAATTGTCCCAGCTCACTATTACTCTATGTTATTTTTCCAAACCACTCAGTGGGTGAGAGTTGTATGGCTGCCATTGCAAATTTTTGTTTGATACATTTGTTTTCTGCTTTTTCTCAGGAGAGCATAACCTGATCTATTAGGCTGAGCCAGTCAGTCACCAAGCTACTTCATGATCATGTGATGTCATGTGATTGTGGTTTGCTATGGTAATTGTATGACACCTAATAAACTGGATCACTAATAGCAGTTTTAAACCTAAGGAAAAATAACTCCACATGTCTTCCTACAGGTAACCAGCATAATTTATGCTAAACTGTGTAAAAGTAACACATCTATTTAAGAAGGGATTGCACCTTTAAATATATTGAAACTTTATCATTAATTTTTCATAGTTTATTATAAAAACAATGGACGTGTTGTTTGTTACGCTAATCCTCTTTAGTGTTTTTAGTTTGTTTGCTTTTTATAACCTGCTGGTGTCAGGTTACAAGATTGTCCTTGCCGTCATGGAGGAGGTTTAGTCTGAGACTAGGCACTCTCCAGAGATAGCATCACTCTAAAAGGGAGAAGAATCAGTACAAAATATGACATATAATCAAAATGTTTTTGTTTGTTTTTTTCAGTTAAAGTAACAATATTCAATTTTATAAAAAATTAATAAAATAAAAAAAATTATCCTTCAACACTCACCACCGCTATACAATGCAACATTTTGTTATGGGTGGGGTAAAATTTTACATTTTTTTTAACACATTCTGCTGCTCTTCACTTTTTTTTGTCATTCTGATATGTAATGTACATTGAATCTTTTGGAGATAAAATGAAAATGTATCTTTTAAAATAATAAATAATTATACACTTTATAAAGCTGCTTTTGCAACTTTAAAGCTTATGAGTAAACATGAGGTCTTATGTTGAACACGTAAAAAAATAAACAGTAAAACTGTTGTATATACTAAGAGACATTTTAAATGTTTTTTCATCTCGTTAATTACACACTAAAAAACAAAAACAAAAAAATACTAAAAAAAGACATCATTGTAATGCATACAGATTTCAGTATGGGGTGGGATATGTGATGGGAGGGGGCAACAGGGAGGCATTATGGGAATTATTTTTCTTCCTTTTTTGAGTTCATTTTTGTGTTGTATGAAGATCTGGCTGGGGTTGATTCACGGGAATTCTGATGGTAATGACAATTTGTGGCAGTGATTCAAACGTATTAAAATCCAATCTGTTCTGTGTTTACTTTTTAACTGGATTATACCCCTGGATTGAAGGAAATAAAAAAAAAGACAAAAAAAAAAGAAGTCTTCCTTGTGGTAGTTCTATGTAGTTTAAAAAAATCTGAATAAAATGTTTTTGATTTGCCGTGTGCGTTTTTTTTGTGGCCAATATTGTTGTTGTGCATGCAAAACAGAGCTCGTTCACATGAGCGCTTCTCTGTACTCGTGGTAAATTGGCTCAAAGCTGCGTCCAATGTTTTTCAAACCCTATAAAGAAAGTTACAGCAGCACAGCACACACAAGTGTTCAGGGTCAATACTCTATGGAGCCAGGACAGAACAAGCACTTGTGTGTACAGTAGGTATGTCCTTCATCGGGTTCAACAAGCTTATCTGCAATATCAGTAACATACCATAAACAAAAGCAGTGCCGAAACTAGGATTTTCATCACCCAGGGCAAGGTGGTAATTTGCTGCCCCCACCCCCCCCCCCCAACAAAAAAAAAAGACAACAACATGCAAACATACAAACACTGTCAGACAAAAATAAACATATTATTTAAAAAATTAAAAAATATGGGATACTGTTGGACAATATTCCCCTATGTGCCCCAAATGCCCTAAGCGTCACATGCCCCCCCCCCAGCAGCATGTTCCACTACATGCCCCCCTGTGTCCCCATACATTGCACTATATCACTGCACTACGTTCCCATATCCACTGCACTGCATCAATATACTACATCCCCTACACGCAGGGCAGTACGGATGGTGTAATGGTTAGCATTACTGCCTCACAGCACTGAGGTCATGGGTTCGATTCCCACCATGGCCCAACTGTGTGGAGTTTGTATATTCTCCCCGTACTTGCGTGGGTTTCCTCTGGGTACTCCGGTTTCCTCCCACAATCCAAAAATATACTGGTAGGTTAATTGGATCCCAACAAAATTAACCCTAGCATGAATGTGTGTGCGTGTACATGTGGTAGGGAATATAGATTGTAAGCTCCACTGGGGCAGGGACTGATGTGAATGGCCAAATATTCTCTGGAAAGCGCTGCGGAATATGTGCGCGCTATATAAATAACTGGTAATAAATAAATAAATAAATAAATAAACTACATCACTACACTAACAGCATGTCCTCATAATGGTGTGTAGGCGGCAGCTTGTTATTGGTTGGTGCTGGGCAGGCAGCCGGGATCATAGCCTGCTTAAAAACACAGCACCAACAGCTCGCTTCTATAGCTTGCACACTTCACTGCACGCTAGTTGCAGCACTGCACGGCAAAGAAGAGAGTTTAAGACACTAGCCGGCATATGAGAGATCCCAGGTACTGTAGCTCACCCGCACAGCATCGGAGCCAGCTGTGGACAGACAGGTGTGTCAGAGACACTGCCCCGGGAGACGTCTTCTGTCTCACTGGAGCAGTACAGCCCTGTTGGTTAAAAAAACCCTGTTCCTCTGTGAATCCTCAGCGCCCCCTCAAATCCTGCACCTGGGGCACATGCCCCCTTAGCCCCACCCTAGTTACGGCCCTGACAAAAGGAAAGACCCCAACCTTCCCTGTGTACAAGCCCTTAATGAAAACTGTTCTGGCATTACTAATGCTACGTACACACTGGAAAGATATATTGTTCATTCTAGCAACAAACAATATATTGGTAGTGGATCAGCGGATGTGTACACCCGATATGTTGTTCACAGTACTATAAGGTCGGCCCTGCAGCACAGCCGATGTCGATATATCTGAATGACATACAGTATCGGTGCATCTGCTTGTGTGTAAGGGCGACCCTGGCTGCACTGACGTTTGTGATGTCTGACCCGACATATTGAGCAACCGGTTGGTAAGTGTGTATTGTAGCTTACCTAACTGTCCGGAGTGTCAGCTCGGTGACAGGTTGGCTGCTTTAACTTGCTAATGTGTACACAGCCTAGAATGTAGAGCAGAGGTGAAACACTCCTCTGTCCCCTAGCAAAATAATGGGGCAAGGGCTCGCCGATCTGTGTCCACCATAACTGTGCTGGCCTTGTAAGCATGCTCAGATAGTCTCAGTTCTGTAGAAGAGTAGACCAGGACCTCTTCAGTTGATGGACCAGCATCACAGGACCCAGTCATCACCTGGACGCTCTAGTGGTACTGTAGTTCTGTCACAGGTGTAGAGAAATTAGTTGTTTTTTTTAAACTATAAAATATGTTACATTTACCACCCAGTAATCTATTCCTTAATAAGGTATATGTACTTATTTATTATATGCATTGTTTGGTTATATTGCTCCACTAAAAGTGAATTCAGCATCTCCACATATTTACAGGCAAGCATTTCGTGGACCAACAAATAATTATGCACTGAGACATACAGATGTGTCTTCATACTTCTTGCCTCAATACACCACGTAGAAGGCGATACCTGGTGTGAGTGAGCTGACAGATCCTGTGCAACTCCGAAAGCGTTGGGCATCTTTTTTTTGCCAAAAATGCAAATAGGAAGCACAACTAGACTCCGCTGATTAAAATAATATGTAAAATGGTAGATTACAGTGTTTACTAGGAAAAAAACTGCAACGTAGCATTTCGTATGCAGATGCAGCCACAGTAGCACACAGATTATAGGCATGTTGCATATCATTTTTTTTAACATTAATTTTTATTATTTTGTAGTTGAACAAAAGAAAATGGGAATGGGGTACAGAATAGAAAAAAGGAGGAGGGAGGGGGTTAGGGGGGTACACAGACTCTTCAACAAGTACATCATTAAGTAGAGAACATTACGGAAATTAACAAGCAATAAGACCACGTTATATCTAATCCATCCAACATCAGTTGCGTGTAAGCTTATCAAACTAAGTATCCATGTACATCTGGCGAACGGCCATGCCAGTAGTTAGACCATGAAAGCCAGCGAAGAAGAGGACAGGACGGGGTAGAGGAATAGGCTACTCCTGCGGTTTCAAATTCACAAAGAGACTGTATAGCCATTTCTATCGCCTTTATATGGCGGACCCCGGGGGAACGCCATTGACGGGCAATTAGTAGTTTGGTGGTGATAAGTATATGGCCCAGGACATATCGATCGCTCGGCGACAAGTCGCCATAATAGAGGTGAAGAAGGGCTAGTCGTGGGTGTGGAGTTAGATGATGGCCTAACACCAAGCCTGTAAAAAATGGTTCCCGTATAGTACCGGAGCCAAGGAGAAAAAAGAGAAAGACTATGTGTCTCTTCTGGGGCACACTTTTATTGAAAATTATGTAATGTGTTCTGTTTAAAATATAACTTTTATTTGCAACCCTCTTAAAATAATGGCTATGAGGCAAAAAGAAAAAAAGAAGAAATACTAACAATTAAAGATAACATTATCAATCCAAGTAAACATCACATGATGTAATCTAAGTTTTAATGGCTCTGTGAACGAAAATATGTATGTGTCTCCAATATTGAAAATTATATATATTATATATGTATGTATAATGTCTTCTTCCTGAAATTGTGACAGTATAACCTATAATAGGGATATACCAGGAAGAAGAAAAATCTACAGTATGATGTGTACCGGGCTCCACCCTAATCCCTGACTGGATATAAATTACACAAAAATATTGATATGAAATAATGAGTGTTTCTAGGTCCTGTGTCCTTGGCTCGGATAAAAATACCTGCAGTACCCAGTATTCCCTGGTGGTCTCCCAACCAGATACTGACCTGGCCCACAGTGCTTGGCTTCCAAGATCAGACGAGGTTGGGCATACTCAGTATGGTTTGACCGCAGGTAGATATATCACACCTGATGACACCAGGAACCTTGTATTGTGGACTCTGAGAGAAATCCCAAAAGTTTCTTGTAGAAATCCAAAGTTTCTTGTAGGATTATTGAATGCTCCCAAATCAAGAAACCAGTGATGCCTGGTATTCTCTGATGGTCTCCCAGACCTGGTACTGAAATGACCCACTTGGTCTTGGCTTCAAAAAATCTGATGAAGTGAGGCCTCTTTCGTGTTGTAGACATAAGGTGGAAGACAGAGTTCCAAAGCTGGGCAAGTACTGGGCACTCCCAGAAAACATGCATCAAAGTTCCGACATTACCACAATTGCGCCAACAGAGGTTAGATGTGGAGGGTTGCATCGCATGCAAACGGGACGGGGTGAAGTACAAACGATGGAGGAGTTTATAGAATAATTCTATATGTGAAATACATTTGGATATTTTATAGCAGGTTTGGAAAGCCGTCTCCCATTCCTCCTCTGAGACGGAGCATCTAAGGTTTGTCTCCCATTTCAATTGAAAGGGGGCTTTCTGAAGTGGTCGGGGGTTGATAATATAGTTATACCATTTAGTGATGCCTCCCCTGCCTTCCCCAGTATCTAAGAAATTCTGGATAAGCTTAGGCAATGGGGATATGTTGTGGGGGGAGTAAGAAGCCCCGTGAAGCCAATGTCTAAGTTGCAAATATTTATAAAATTCCCTATGCGGCAATGAGAATCTTTCCCTTAATTGGGCGAAAGAAAGTAGATTGTTGTCTACTACTACATCATGTAAGGACAGGATTCCCCTGGATATCCAGGAGTCAAATCTCAGATCAGGAATCAGGGAAGCTATACCTGTCAGTGAGAGGGCAGGGGTGGGAAGGATTATATCGTTTCCTCTAAGCACCACCTCCAACCAAGCCTTTCGAGTAGATTGGACGGTGAGAGATCTGGCAATTAGTGATTTGCCCTCAGTCTTCGGGTGCTGCAAAATATCTGTCAGGGGAAGTGGGGCAACGAGCACTTGTTCGAGGTGAACCCACGATTTATGTACGGAATGTGAGTACCAAGCTCCTATTTGTGCTAGTCTGCACGCTAATTGATAGGAGTGTATATCTGGATAGGCCAGACCTCCTTCTCATTTGGGCCGGATCATCATTCTCCTGGCTAGTCTCGGTTTCCTACCTTTCCATACATAGGAGTTGAATATAGCATTACATTTAGACAGAAGATAGTTAGGTAGTAAAATGGGGATGGCCCAAAATAGATACATAAGTCTGGGGAGAACTGTCATCTTCAGTGCAGCTATTCGTCCCAACCATGAAACATGTTGCATCATCCAGTCGGAGACCAGATTGGTAAATTTACGTAATAGCAGGGGAAAATTTGCAGAGATCAAATCGTCCATCTTCTTGGTAATATGAATCCCCAGATATTTGAGGCTTCTATCCTGCCAGGAATACGTATAAGTAGCTTTCGACGCGGATAAGAGGGGGGGTGAAAAGTTAATAGGGAGCGCCTCCATCTTGGTATTATTAAGTTTATAATAAGATACCGCAGAATATTCAGTCAAGAGTGTGTGTAAAGCTCGCAGGGAGCTAGCGGGATTGGTGAGTGTCAAGAGGACATCGTCCGCGAAGAGACATATCTTGTGTGATTGTCCTGAATATTCCATGCCTTTAATTAGGGTCGCAGATCTGATTTTCTCAGCTAGAGGCTCTATTGTCAGAGTAAGCACTAGCGGGGACAGGGGGCACCCTTGACGCGTGCCATTCGTGATCCAAAAGGTAGGGGAGAGGAGTCCATTCACACACACTCTTGCCGAGGGATTGGAGTATAAAGCTAAAATGGAAGTGAGTACCCTGCCAGTAAGTCCAAACTTACGTAGCACAGCCTGAAGATATCCCCAATGGAGGCGGTCGAACGCCTTCTCCGCGTCCAGCGAAAGCAACAATAAAGGAGCGCCTGAAGTAGTGAAGGCGTCCATCATATTTATTACTCGTCTAGTGTTATCGGGGGACTGGCTGCCAGGGACAAATCCCACCTGATCACAATGGACGAGAGAGGGGAGGAGAGGGTTGAGTCTGTTGGCTACTAGTTTTGCATAGATTTTTAAATCTGTATTTAGTAGTGATGTGCACCGGAAATTTTTCGGGTTTTGTGTTTTGGTTTTGGGTTCGGTTCCGCGGCCGTGTTTTGGGTTCGAACGCGTTTTGGCAAAACCTCACCGAATTTTTTTTGTCGGATTCGGGTGTGTTTTGGATTCGGGTGTTTTTTTTAAAAAAACCTAAAAAACAGCTTAAATCATAGAATTTGGGGGTCATTTTGATCCCATAGTATTATTAACCTCAATAACCATAATTTCCACTCATTTTCAGTCTATTCTGAACACCTCACACCTCACAATATTATTTTTAGTCCTAAAATTTGCACCGAGGTAGCTGTGTGACTAAGCTAAGCGACCCAAGTGGCCGACACAAACACCTGGCCCATCTAGGAGTGGCACTGCAGTGTCAGACAGGATGGCACTTGAAAAAAATATTTCCCAAACAGCACATGACGCAAAGAAAAAAAGAGGCGCACCAAGGTCGCTGTGTGATTAAGCTAAGCGACACAAGTGGCCGACACAAACACCTGGCCCATCTAGGAGTGGCACTGCAGTGTCACGCAGGATGGCCCTTCAAAAAAATACTCCCCAAACAGCACATGACGCAAAGAAAAATGAAAGAAAAAAGAGGTGCAAGATGGAATTGTCCTTAGGCCCTCCCACCCACCCTTATGTTGTATAAACAGGACATGCACACTTTAACGAACCCATCATTTCAGCGACAGGGTCTGCCACACGACTGTGACTGAAATGACTGGTTGGTTTGGGCCCCCACCAAAAAAGAAGCAATCAATCTCTCCTTGCACAAACTGGCTCTACAGAGGCAAGATGTCCACCTCCTCCTCATCGTCCGATTCCTCACAACTTTCACTGTGTACATCCCCCTCCTCACAGATTATTAATTCGTCCCCACTGGAATCCACCATCTCAGGTCCCCGTGTACTTTCTGGAGGCAATTGCTGCTGGTGAATGTCTCCATGGAGGAATTGATTATAATTCATTTTAATGAACATCATCTTCTCCACATTTTCTGGAAGTAACCTCGTACGCCGATTGCTGACAAGGTGAGCGGCGGCACTAAGCACTCTTTCGGAGTACACACTGGAGGGAGGGCAACTTAGGTAGAATAAAGCCAGTTTGTGCAAGGGCCTCCAAATTGCCTCTTTTTCCTGCCAGTATACGTACGGACTGTCTGACGTGCCTACTTGGATGCGGTCACTCATATAATCCTCCACCATTCTTTCAATGGTGAGAGAATCATATGCAGTGACAGCGGGTGGGCTCGGAATTCGCAACCCCAGTTGCGGGAGAATGTGAAGGAGATGTTGACGGGTCGCGTCCTGCTTGACTTGACAATTTTCTCACCAGCAGGTCTTTGAACCTCTGCAGACTTGTGTCTGCCGGAAAGAGAGATCCAACGTAGGTTTTAAATCTAGGATCGAGCACGGTGGCCAAAATGTAGTGCTCTGATTTCAACAGATTGACCACCCGTGAATCCTGGTTAAGCGAATGAAGGGCTCCATCCACAAGTCCCACATGCCTAGCGGAATCGCTCTGTTTTAGCTCCTCCTTCAATGCCTCCAGCTTCTTCTGCAAAAGCCTGATGAGGGGAATGACCTGACTCAGGCTGGCAGTTTCTGAACTGACTTCGCGTGTGGCAAGTTCAAAAGGTTGCAGAACCTTGCACAACGTTGAAATCATTCTCCACTGCGCTTGAGACAGGTGCATTCCACCTCCTTTGCCTATATCGTGGGCAGATGTATAGGCTTGAATGGCCTTTTGCTGCTCCTCCATCCTCTGAAGCATATAGAGGGTTGAATTCCACCTCGTTACCACCTCTTGCTTCAGATGCTGGCAGGGCAGGTTCAGGTATTTTTGGTGGTGCTCCAGTCTTCTGTACGCGGTGCCTGTATGCCGAAAGTGGCCCGCAATTCTTCTGGCCACCGACAGCATCTCTTGCACGCCCCTGTCGTTTTTTAAATAATTCTGCACCACCAAATTCAAGGTATGTGCAAAACATGGGACGTGCTGGAATTTGCCCAGATGTAATGCACGCACAATATTGCTGGCGTTGTCCGATGCCACAAATCCCCAGGAGAGTCCAATTGGGGTAAGCCATTCTGCGATGATCTTCCTCAGTTGCCGTAAGAGGTTTTCAGCTGTGTGCGTATTCTGGAAAGCGGTGATACAAAGCGTAGCCTGCCTAGGAACGAGTTGGCGTTTGCGAGATGCTGCTACTGGTGCCGCCGCTGCTGTTCTTGCAGCGGGAGGCAATACATCTACCCAGTGGGCTGTCACAGTCATATAGTCCTGAGTCTGCCCTGCTCCACTTGTCCACATGTCCGTGGTTAAGTGGACATTGGGTACAACTGCATTTTTTAGGACACTGGTGAGTCTTTTTCTGACGTCCGTGTACATTCTCGGTATCGCCTGCCTAGAGAAGTGGAACCTAGATGGTATTTGGTAACGGGGGCACACTACCTCAAGCAATTCTCTAGTTCCCCGTGAACTAACGGCGGATACTGGACGCACGTCTAACACCAACATAGTTGTCAAGGCCTGAGTTATCCGCTTTGCAACAGGATGACTGCTGTGATATTTCATCTTCCTCGCAAAGGACTGTTGGACAGTCAATTGCTTACTGGAAGTAGTACAAGTGGTCTTCCGACTTCCCCTCTGGGATGACGATCGACTCCCAGCAGCAACAACAGCAGCGCCAGCAGCAGTAGGCGTTACACTCAAGGATGCATCGGAGGAATCCCAGGCAGGAGAGGACTCGTCAGACTTGCCAGTGACATGGCCTGCAGGACTATTGGCTTTCCTGGGTAAGGAGGAAATTGACACTGAGGGAGTTGGTGGTGTGGTTTGCGGGAGCTTGGTTACAAGAGGAAGGGATTTACTGGTCAGTGGACTGCTTCCGCTGTCGCCCAAAGTTTTTGAACTTGTCACTGACTTCTGATGAATGCGCTGCAGGTGACGTATAAGGGAGGATGTTCCGAGGTGGTTAACGTCCTTACCCCTACTTATTACAGCTTGACAAAGGCAACACACGGCTTGACACCAGTTGTCCGCATTTCTGTTGAAATAATTCCACACTGAAGAGCTGTTTTTTTTTGTATTTTCACCAGGCATGTCAATGGCCATATTCCTCCCACGGACAACAGGTGTCTCCCCGGGTGCCTGACTTAAACAAACCACATCACCATCAGAATCCTCCTTGTCAATTTCCTCCCCAGCGCCAGCAACACCCATATCCTCATCCTGGTGTACTTCAACACTGACATCTTCAATTTGACTATCAGGAACTGGACTGCGGGTGCTCCTTCCAGCACTTGCAGGGGGCGTGCAAATGGTGGAAGGCGCAAGCTCTTCCCGTCCAGTGTTGGGAAGGTCAGGCATCGCAACCGACACAATTGGACTCTCCTTGGGGATTTGTGATTTCGAAGAACGCACAGTCCTTTGCTGTGCTTTTGCCAGCTTAAGTCTTTTTTTTTTTCTAGCGAGAGGATGAGTGCTTCCATCCTCATGTGAAGCTGAACCACTAGCCATGAACATAGGCCAGAGCCTCAGCCGTTCCTTGCCACTCCGTGTCGTAAATGGCATATTGGCAAGTTTACGCTTCTCCTCAGACGCTTTTAATTTTGATTTTTGGGTCATTTTACTGAACTTTTGTGTTTTGGATTTTACATGCTCTGTACTATGACATTGGGCATCGGCCTTGGCAGACGACGTTGATGGCATTTCATCGTCTCGGCCATGACTAGTGGCAGCAGCTTCAGCACGAGGTGGAAGTGGATCTTGATCTTTCCCTATTTTTTTAACCTCCACATTTTTGTTCTCCATATTTTAATGCACACAACTAAAAGCCACCACAGGTATACAATGTAGATGGATGGATGGATAGTATAGTATTATATTACTTATGGACGACGAGTGCACTGACGACACAGAGGTAGGTACAGCCGTGGCCTACCGTACTGCTATATATATATATATATGTATATAATATACTGTATAATAATAACGGACCTGGTGGACACTGTCAGCAGACTGCTAAACTAGTATGAAGAAAAAAAAAGCCACCACAGGTATACAATGTAGATGGATGGATAGTATAGTATTATATTACTTATGGACGACGAGTGCACCGACGACACAGAGGTAGGTACAGCCGTGGCCTACCGTACTGCTATATATATATAATATACTGTATAATAATAACGGACCTGGTGGACACTGTCAGCAGACTGCTAAACTAGTAGGAAGGAAAAAAAAGCCACCACAGGAGTGTTTTTCAGGCAGACAAACGTATACTGGATTGGTGGTCACTGTCAGCAAAACTGTGCACTGTACTCCTGCTATAACTGCTCCCCAGTCCCCACAATTAGGCAGTGTGAGCAGTGCACTCAGCACAGATATATCATGCAGCAGTGCAGCACACTGAGCACAGATATGGTGGAGCGTTTTTTCCAGGAAGAGAAACAACGGATTAAACTCACTGGTGGTATTATAATCAAAACCCTGCACTGTACTCCCTAACAGCTGCTCCCCGTCCCCAATCCTCCCCACAATTATAACTAAGTCACTCTTTTCTACTATAACGGAGAGGACGCCAGCCACGTCCTCTCCCTATCAATCTCAATGCACGTGTGAAAATGGCGGCGACGTGCGGCTGCTTATATAGAATCCGAATCTCGCGAGAATCCGACAGCGGGATGATGACGTTCGGGCGCGCTCGGGTCAACCGAGCAAGGCGGGAGGATCCGAGTCTGCCTCGGACCCGTGTAAAAAGGCTGAAGTTCGGGTGGGTCGGTTTCCGAGAAACCGAGCCCGCTCATCACTAGAATTTAGTAGGGATGAGAGGGTTCGGTTTCTCGGATACCGACCCACCCGAACTTCAGCCTTTTTACATGGGTCCGAGGCAGACTCGGATCCTCCCGCCTTGCTCGGTTGACCCGAGCGCGCCCGAACGTCATCATCCCGCTGTCGGATTCTCGCGAGATTCGGATTCTATATAAGCAGCCGCGCGTCGCCGCCATTTTCACACGTGCATTGAGATTGATAGGGAGAGGACGTGGCTGGCGTCCTCTCCGTTATAGTAGAAAAGAGTGACTTAGTTATAATTGTGGGGAGGATTGGGGACGGGGAGCAGCTGTTAGGGAGTACAGTGCAGGGTTTTGATTATAATACCACCAGTGAGTTTAATCCGTTGTTTCTCTTCCTGGAAAAAACGCTCCACCATATCTGTGCTCAGTGTGCTGCACTGCTGCATGATATATCTGTGCTGAGTGCACTGCTCACACTGCCTAATTGTGGGGACTGGGGAGCAGTTATAGCAGGAGTACAGTGCACAGTTTTGCTGACAGTGACCACCAGTCCAGTATACGTTTGTCTGCCTGAAAAACACTCCTGTGGTGGCTTTTTTTTCCTTCATACTAGTTTAGCAGTCTGCTGACAGTGTCCACCAGGTCCGTTATTATTATACAGTACATTATATATATATATATAGCAGTACGGTAGGCCACGGCTGTACCTACCTCTGTGTCGTCAGTGCACTCGTCGTCCATAAGTAATATAATACTATACTATCCATCCATCTACATTGTATACCTGTGGTGGCTTTTTTTTTCTTCATACTAGTTTAGCAGTCTGCTGACAGTGTCCACCAGGTCCGTTATTATTATACAGTATATTATATATATATATAGCAGTACGGTAGGCCACGGCTGTACCTACCTCTGTGTCGTCAGTGCACTCGTCCTCCATAAGTAATATAATACTATACTATCCATCCATCTACATTGTATACCTGTGGTGGCTTTTTTTTTCTTCATACTAGTTTAGCAGTCTGCTGACAGTGTCCACCAGGTCCGTTATTATTATACAGTATATTATATATATATATATAGCAGCACGGTAGGCCACGGCTGTACCTACCTCTGTGTCGTCAGTGCACTCGTCCTCCATAAGTAATATAATACTATACTATCTATCCATCTACATTGTATACCTGTGGTGGCTTTTTTTTTCTTCATACTAGTTTAGCAGTCTGCTGACAGTGTCCACCAGGTCCGTTATTATTATACAGTATATTATATATATATATATAGCAGTACGGTAGGCCACGGCTGTACCTACCTCTGTGTCGTCAGTGCACTCGTCGTCCATAAGTAATATAATACTATACTATCCATCCATCTACATTGTATACCTGTGGTGGCTTTTTTTTTCTTCATACTAGTTTAGCAGTCTGCTGACAGTGTCCACCAGGTCCGTTATTATTATACAGTATATATATATATAGCAGTACGGTAGGCCACGGCTGTACCTACCTCTGTGTCGTCAGTGCACTCGTCGTCCATAAGTAATATAATACTATACTATCCATCCATCTACATTGTATACCTACCTGTGGTGGTTTTTTTTTTCTTCATACTAGTTTAGCAGTCTGCTGACAGTGTCCACCAGGTCCGTTATTATTATACAGTATATTATATATATATATATATATAGCAGTACGGTAGGCCACGGCTGTACCTACCTCTGTGTCGTCAGTGCACTCGTCGTCCATAAGTAATATAATACTATACTATCCATCCATCTACATTGTATACCTGTGGTGGCTTTTTTTTTCTTCATACTAGTTTAACAGTCTGCTGACAGTGTCCACCAGGTCCGTTATTATTATACAGTATATTATATATATATAGCAGTACGGTAGGCCACGGCTGTACCTACCTCTGTGTCGTCAGTGCACTCGTCGTCCATAAGTAATATAATACTATACTATCCATCCATCTACATTGTATACCTGTGGTGGCTTTTTTTCCCTTCATACTAGTTTAGCAGTCTGCTGACAGTGTCCACCAGGTCCGTTATTATTATACAGTATATTATATATATATATATATATAGCAGTACGGTAGGCCACGGCTGTACCTACCTCTGTGTCGTCAGTGCACTCGTCGTCCATAAGTAATATAATACTATACTATCCATCCATCTACATTGTATACCTGTGGTGGCTTTTAGTTGTGCGCATTAAAATATGGAGAACAAAAATGTGGAGGTTAAAAAAATAGGGAAAGATCAAGATCCACTTCCACCTCGTGCTGAAGCTGCTGCCACTAGTCATGGCCGAGACGATGAAATGCCATCAACGTCGTCTGCCAAGGCCGATGCCCAATGTCATAGTACAGAGCATGTAAAATCCAAAACACAAAAGTTCAGTAAAATGACCCAAAAATCAAAATTAAAAGCGTCTGAGGAGAAGCGTAAACTTGCCAATATGCCATTTACGACACGGAGTGACAAGGAACGGCTGAGGCCCTGGCCTATGTTCATGGCTAGTGGTTCAGCTTCACATGAGGATGGAAGCACTCATCCTCTCGCTAGAAAAAAGAAAAGACTTAAGCTGGCAAAAGTACAGCAAAGAACTGTGCGTTCTTCGAAATCACAAATCCCCAAGGAGAGTCCAATTGTGTCGGTTGCGATGCCTGACCTTCCCAACACTGGACGGGAAGAGCTTGCGCCTTCCACCATTTGCACGCCCCCTGCAAGTGCTGGAAGGAGCACCCGCAGTCCAGTTCCTGATAGTCAAATTGAAGATGTCAGTGTTGAAGTACACCAGGATGAGGATATGGGTGTTGCTGGCGCTGGGGAGGAAATTGACAAGGAGGATTCTGATGGTGATGTGGGTTGTTTAAGTCAGGCACCCGGGGAGACACCTGTTGTCCGTGGGAGGAATATGGCCATTGACATGCCTGGTCAAAATACAAAAAAAATCAGCTCTTCAGTGTGGAATTATTTCAACAGAAATGCGGACAACTGGTGTCAAGCCGTGTGTTGCCTTTGTCAAGCTGTAATAAGTAGGGGTAAGGACGTTAACCACCTCGGAACATCCTCCCTTATACGTCACCTGCAGCGCATTCATAATAAGTCAGTGACAAGTTCAAAAACTTTGGGCGACAGCGGAAGCAGTCCACTGACCAGTAAATCCCTTCCTCTTGTAACCAAGCTCCCGCAAACCACACCACCAACTCCCTCAGTGTCAATTTCCTCCTTACCCAGGAAAGCCAATAGTCCTGCAGGCCATGTCACTGGCAAGTCTGACGAGTCCTCTCCTGCCTGGGATTCCTCCGATGCATCCTTGAGTGTAACGCCTACTGCTGCTGGCGCTGCTGTTGTTGCTGCTGGGAGTCGATCGTCATCCCAGAAGGGAAGTCGGAAGACCACTTGTACTACTTCCAGTAAGCAATTGACTGTCCAACAGTCCTTTGCGAGGAAGATGAAATATCACAGCAGTCATCCTGTTGCAAAGCGGATAACTCAGGCCTTGACAACTATGTTGGTGTTAGACGTGCGTCCAGTATCCGCCGTTAGTTCACGGGGAACTAGAGAATTGCTTGAGGTAGTGTGCCCCCGTTACCAAATACCATCTAGGTTCCACTTCTCTAGGCAGGCGATACCGAGAATGTACACGGACGTCAGAAAAAGACTCACCAGTGTCCTAAAAAATGCAGTTGTACCCAATGTCCACTTAACCACGGACATGTGGACAAGTGGAGCAGGGCAGACTCAGGACTATATGACTGTGACAGCCCACTGGGTAGATGTATTGCCTCCCGCCGCAAGAACAGCAGCGGCGGCACCAGTAGCAGCATCTCGCAAACGCCAACTCGTTCCTAGGCAGGCTACGCTTTGTATCACCGCTTTCCAGAATACGCACACAGCTGAAAACCTCTTACGGCAACTGAGGAAGATCATCGCAGAATGGCTTACCCCAATTGGACTCTCCTGGGGATTTGTGGCATCGGACAACGCCAGCAATATTGTGCGTGCATTACATCTGGGCAAATTCCAGCACGTCCCATGTTTTGCACATACCTTGAATTTGGTGGTGCAGAATTATTTAAAAAACGACAGGGGCGTGCAAGAGATGCTGTCGGTGGCCAGAAGAATTGCGGGCCACTTTCGGCGTACAGGCACCGCGTACAGAAGACTGGAGCACCACCAAAAACACCTGAACCTGCCCTGCCATCATCTGAAGCAAGAGGTGGTAACGAGGTGGAATTCAACCCTCTATATGCTTCAGAGGATGGAGGAGCAGCAAAAGGCCATTCAAGCCTATACATCTGCCCACGATATAGGCAAAGGAGGTGGAATGCACCTGTCTCAAGCGCAGTGGAGAATGATTTCAACGTTGTGCAAGGTTCTGCAACCTTTTGAACTTGCCACACGTGAAGTCAGTTCAGACACTGCCAGCCTGAGTCAGGTCATTCCCCTCATCAGGCTTTTGCAGAAGAAGCTGGAGGCATTGAAGGAGGAGCTAAAACAGAGCGATTCCGCTAGGCATGTGGGACTTGTGGATGGAGCCCTTCATTCGCTTAACCAGGATTCACGGGTGGTCAATCTGTTGAAATCAGAGCACTACATTTTGGCCACCGTGCTCGATCCTAGATTTAAAACCTACGTTGGATCTCTCTTTCCGGCAGACACAAGTCTGCAGAGGTTCAAAGACCTGCTGGTGAGAAAATTGTCAAGTCAAGCGGAACGCGACCCGTCAACATCTCCTCCTTCACATTCTCCCGCAACTGGGGGTGCGAGGAAAAGGCTCAGAATTCCGAGCCCACCCGCTGGCGTGATGCAGGGCAGTCTGGAGCGACTGCTGATGCTGACATCTGGTCCGGACTGAAGGACCTGCCAACGATTACTGACATGTCGTCTACTGTCACTGCATATGATTCTCTCACCATTGAAAGAATGGTGGAGGATTATATGAGTGACCGCATCCAAGTAGGCACGTCAGACAGTCCGTACGTATACTGGCAGGAAAAAGAGGCAATTTGGAGGCCCTTGCACAAACTGGCTTTATTCTACCTAAGTTGCCCTCCCTCCAGTGTGTACTCCGAAAGAGTGTTTAGTGCCGCCGCTCACCTTGTCAGCAATCGGCGTACGAGGTTACTTCCAGAAAATGTGGAGAAGATGATGTTCATTAAAATGAATTGTAATCAATTCCTCCATGGAGACATTCACCAGCAGCAATTGCCTCCAGAAAGTACACGGGGACCTGAGATGGTGGATTCCAGTGGGGACGAATTAATAATCTGTGAGGAGGGGGATGTACACAGTGAAAGGGGTGAGGAATCGGACGATGATAGGAGGAGGTGGACATCTTGCCTCTGTAGAGCCAGTTTGTGCAAGGAGAGATTGATTGCTTCTTTTTTGGTGGGGGCCCAAACCAACCAGTCATTTCAGTCACAGTCGTGTGGCAGACCCTGTCGCTGAAATGATGGGTTCGTTAAAGTGTGCATGTCCTGTTTATACAACATAAGGGTGGGTGGGAGGGCCCAAGGACAATTCCATCTTGCACCTCTTTTTTCTTTCATTTTTCTTTGCGTCATGTGCTGTTTGGGGAGTATTTTTTTGAAGGGCCATCCTGCGTGACACTGCAGTGCCACTCCTAGATGGGCCAGGTGTTTGTGTCGGCCACTTGTGTCGCTTAGCTTAGTCACACAGCGACCTTGGTGCGCCTCTTTTTTTCTTTGCGTCATGTGCTGTTTGGGAAATATTTTTTTCAAGTGCCATCCTGTCTGACACTGCAGTGCCACTCCTAGATGGGCCAGGTGTTTGTGTCGGCCACTTGGGTCGCTTAGCTTAGTCACACAGCTACCTCGGTGCAAATTTTAGGACTAAAAATAATATTGTGAGGTGTGAGGTGTTCAGAATAGACTGAAAATGAGTGGAAATTATGGTTATTGAGGTTAATAATACTATGGGATCAAAATGACCCCAAATTCTATGATTTAAGCTGTTTTTTAGGGTTTTTTGAAAAAAACACCCGAATCCAAAACACACCCGAATCCGACAAAAAAAAATTCGGTGAGGTTTTGCCAAAACGCGTTCGAAACCAAAACACGGCCGCGGAACCGAACCCAAAACCAAAACACAAAACCCGAAAAATTTCCAGTGCACATCACTAGTATTTAGTAGAGCTATGGGGCGATAGTTAGGCATCATAGCGGGGTTCTTCCCTAGCTTGGGAAAGGCAACTACACGAGCCTCTAACATTTCCACCGGGAAGTTCCCGACAGATGAGACGTGATTATAGACTGTGTCTAGAATCGGAGTAAGGGAGTCTTTGAAACATTTATAAAATGTATTTATGAACCCGTCGGGGCCTGGCGCTTTATCCAACGGGAGCGAGTCAATCACTTGATTCATTTCTGTACGGGACCATGGTTGGTTTAAAGCCTGCAGAGCGGCAGGATCCAGGGAGGGGAGATGCATATCCTTCAAAAAGGCCGCAATATGAGCTGGCGTGGGTTGAGGGATAGATGCGTCGTCTTTCAAGTTGTAGAGGGTGGAGTAGTATGTGGCAAAGGCATCAGCAATACCAGACGGATCTGTTATTTTGATTTTATTTAAATTGATGATAGACATCACCCTCTCCTTAGCGGTCTTCCCCCTCAACTTGCGGGCAAGCATTCTACCCTATCCCCTTGCATATAAAACCTTTGTCGTAATCGAAAAAGATTCTTGTGGACCTCAGTTAGGGCCAATTTATTAATCTCATCTCTGACACGAATTAGGTCACGCTATATTTTCTTATAGACGGGTTTGTCTAAAGTTGGTTATCTAAATCTTTAAGACGGGTTTCGAGTTCTATCTGTTGTTCACGGGAAGTTCTACAGATATAGGCAGCTGCCTGAATTGCTGCTCCCCTAACCACCGTCTTAAGGGCACACCAGTGCGTAAATATGGACGTGTCAGCCAGGATATTGGTTTCTATATATAGGGAAAGGGCCTGCGTAATAGATCGTTTAGCTCCCGCATTCGTGAGGAGATAGTCTCCAAAACGCCATAGGGTAGGTGAGGTCCTAGTGCGACAGAGGTTCCAATGGATAGAGAGGGCAGAATGGTCAGACCATGATACTGGCAGGATAGAAGCCTTCGATACCTGTTGTAGGGTCCATTTATCCGACACTGCTAGGTCGATCCTAGAGAAAGAGCCATGTACCGGGGAGAAAAACGAGTAATCTCTTCAGGCCGGATTTTTGGCTCTCCAGACATCGTAGAGGTCATACTCGTGTAAGATATTCTGGAAGGAATGGGAGTTGTCACGGAGCGAGCTTGCACTGGAGGTAGAACGGGTCGAGGATCTGTCTACCGTGGGGTCAGGGACTATATTAACATCCCCCAGCAATAACAAAGCACCCGATAGGTGTGTCTGTAGGGTCTTAAAGAATTTCCTAAAGAAGGGTATCTGTTTGGTGTTAGGTGCATACAGTGTGGCTATGGTGACCGGCTTGTCCTCCAGTTTACCTGTCAAAATGAGGTATCTACCCTCCTGGTCTGAAATTTGATGGTCTAGAGTAGGGGTGGGCAAAATACGGCCCGCGGGCCGGATGCGGCCCGCAAACCAATCCTGCCCTGCCCACTGCCTCCCAACAGCGAGCAATGACAAGCGGCCCGACCGGCTGAGCTGCTTGTCATTGCTTTGCAGTACCTCCAAGCTGCCGATGCCAGTCTCCCCTGCTGCTGCTGCTGCTGCACGGCGCCTGCGTTGTAGCCTCCGCGTCCCCAGTGACAACGGCTGTGTTCAGCCAAAAAGGGGGTGGAGCTACGTGCCGATGAGGGGGCGGGGCAACACGGGACCTCATTGGGCGGAGCTACACGGGACAAAAGCCAGGCTGCTGCAGATCAATCCTTCCTGCACTGCCAGCCAGATCAGTAAGTTACTGGGAAAAGTGAGTGAAAGAAAGAAAAGTGTGTGTGTGTGTGTGTGTGTGTGTGTGTGTGTGATAGTGTGCATATATTTGTGTGTGCGGGCAGTGGCGTCAGACTGTTTTTAGGTTGGGGGTAGAGATCTTTAGCTCTCGCTGTACCAACCCCTCCAATGTTCTGTCACTGTGTCACCCCCACCGTGTTCTGTCACCATGTCACCCCCCCCCGTGTTCTGTCACCGTTTCACCCCCCCGTATTCTGTCACCGTCTCACCCCCCCATGTTCTGTCACCGTGTCACCCCCCCATGTTCTGTCACCGTGTCACACCCCGTGTTCTGTCACTGTGTCACACCCCCCGTGTTCTGTCACTGTCACCCCCCGTGTTCTGTCACTGTCACCCCCGTGTTCTGTCACTGTGTCACCCCCCGTGTTCTGTCACTGTGTCACCCCATGTTCTGTCACCGTGTCACCCCCCCGTGTTCTGTCACTGTGTCACCCCCACCATGTTCTGTCACTGTCACCCCAGTGTTCTGTCACCGTGTCACACCCCCGTGTTCTATCACTGTGTCACACCTTTCCCCAGGGGCCATAATACACTGGATAATTTGCTTGCTGCGCAATGATTATCCCAAATAAAATGTTAATGTGTACAAGGGGGCTCTACCTGCTGTAATGTGTAAAAGGGGGCTCTACCTTCCGTACTGTGTAAAAAGGGGGCTCTACCATCCATACTGTGTATAAGGGAGCTCTACCTGCCATAATGTGTGTAAAAGGGGCTCTACCTGGTGTAATGTGTGTAAGTGGCGCTACTGTGTGGCCCAATTTGAGTAATGGAGACTATTGAGCAGCCTAATATGAATCTGTATTATTTTTTGGCCATGCCCCTTCCACATGAAGCCACGTCCCTATATTTTTGGCACGTGGGTGGGGGGGGAGCTGCTATTTTATGTGTGGCCCTCGGATACTGACAAGAAAGTGTCAAGTGGCCCCTCAGCTGAAATAATTGCCCACCCCTGGTCTAGAGAGAAATTGCATGTATTAGAAAATAAAAAGGCCACCCCTGCTTTTTTTCTTAGGGCCGTTGGACATATAGCAAGTGGGGAATTTCCTGTCCATAAGGGTGGGTGGTAAAATAGACATGAAGTGGGTCTCCTGTAAGACCACTATGTGTGCTTTGCATTTTGCGAAGTGGTTTAGAGCTAGTCGCCGCTTGTTGGGTGAATTCAGCCCTTTCACGTTCAGGGAGAGAACTTTAACCATTAGGCATCTCAGACGATAATGCTAAAATCAATCTACAAATATAAACTGTATAACGAGATATACGAGAATACATGTGTACCAAAACTTGGAAAGACAGGAAGAAGGGGAGAGATAGTAAAGAAAGAAAACATAGTAGGCACCACATGGATGCCAAACAAGGTTGCCTAAATAGGCAACACATGGGGTCGTGGTGTGGGGAGATACCCTCCCTCACTCCTATAACAATCAGCATGTAACAGCAATATCAAAGAGACATAGAATAAATGCAATATACCGAACAATGCATGGAATCATCGTAGGGGCAGGTGAGTCCCGCACGTTCCTCCAAAAAAAAAAAAAAAAGACTGGGATCGCGTGCGAGAAGCACCCACGGCTAATATTGGAGATAGTGGTAGAAGAGACAAGGATATAGGTATAGGGGCTTAGCTAACCTGGGAGAGAGAAAGACAAAGGTAGCTCGTAGGGTGTTGGCAGTAGAAGATTAAAGGCATACACTGGTCATTAAGGCCATAGAAACAAAAACACAGTGTGTACAGCCATAACAAAACCCATACCTCACAGACATATGTAGAAATACCTTGCTCAGTAACTACCAGAAGTATTGACCGGAAAAAGGACATAACGATCTACATCAATACAGAGACGAATGAAGAAATCAAGTCCAGCATTGGCATTGACCACTCTTGAGCCAATATGAGGGTTTTAGGGGCTTTTTTCGGGGGCATCCTCCAATTTCCAAGAGTCCAAAAGTTTCAAACCAGCCTCCGGCGTGGTTATTGTATGTGTAACGCCGTTCCGTCTGACAAGTAACTTGGTCGGGAATCCCCAGCGATATAGAATATCAGCTCTACTTAGTGCCGCGGTCAATTGGTAGAATGAGCGTCGCATAGCCACCGAGAAGCCACTGAGAGGTCTCCGTATACTTGCAGATTTTCCAAGGTTGAGGCCGGCAGATCCGGTCGCATAGCCGCCTGTAGGATTTGTTCCTTAACATGGAAATAATTCATCCTCATCAAAGTGTCTCTCGGAGCGTCCTTCGGGGCGTTTTTAGCCTTCGGGAGGCGGTGGATGCGATCAATGAGGAAGTCATCAATGGAGTTGGTAGGAAGGAGATTCATGAAGAGATCCATCGCAAATTGTTTGAGGTCCGAGTTGGGGACCGTTTCTGGGATGCCGCAGAGTTTTATGTTGTTACGGCGCGACCTGTTCTCAAGGTCACAGGTCTTCCGTCGCAGGTCCGCGACCTCAGCTTGTAACTCTTCAAGTTGAGTAATCACTTCATTGTGGGACCTCACTACCTCCTCACACTTATTCTCGAGGTGATCTGTGCGTTGGCCTATGGCATCGACCGTTTGCTGGCAGCACTGTAGCGCCGCCTTAACTTCCATCGTTATATCATCCTTGAAAGTAGCCAGAAGTTGTCGCATAGAGCCGCGTGTGAGGGGTGCATCGTCATCCAGTTGTGAGAGTTTCGTTTGACTTACACGGGGGGTCGCTGACATGTCGCCATGCTCTGAGGAGTGCCTGGGGTGAGAGTCCGATAAAGTGGATCCTTTCAGGCCCTGGGATGCAGGAGATTGTTTGAAGAAAGCAACCGGGTGAGCCGGGGTCTGGTCTTTCTGGCATTTAGGCGGCATAATACCGGAAGGTATACCCCACCACGGTAGTCGTGGACGATATAAATTGGGAACTGGAGGATAAACAAACTTAAGCCGGCTTGATAATTGCTAGGAGCGGTATCACAGCATCAGGAGCGAGGGAGAGATCAGAACATCACGCGGGTGGTTACATCATCTTGGCTCGAGAAGGGGAGGGTCTCCCTGCGTCCCCCAACAATCGAGTGCAATGAAAAAAAAAATATATATTTATGAAGGGTGAAGAAAAGCTCCTAGGGTGATCCAGGTAGCGATGCCAAACGTTCCCCTTTAAAGCGGCACAACAACTACTGAGGTGTGGAGGTATAGAGGTAATGTCTCATATGCAGAGGGCAACCAGCAGGAGAGCAGGTTAGGATTATATAGGCTGTGCCTGGAAAGCAAAGCAATTGCGCCCCAGCAAGCAGCAGCTCTTTATATACACAGTTTGCCAGGACCCAAAATGACGCCGCCAGGCTCCAGCCCTAGGCCTCAGCAGCGCTGATACCAGTGATCCCTTCAATAACGTTGGTGGCAGCGGTGAGCCTCTCGGCAGTCACGGGTCCCCTCCGTACCGCGCGGTAGCGGAGAGCAGGGGACGGATGGTGGATGCAGCGCCCGCCACGTCCAGCGCCGAGGGCGCAGCCGCGTACTCACCCGCTGCACGGATCTTCTCCACGGACGTCGCGGCTAGCGGGAGGGTTGCCGCACAGGCCGGTCCAACACGGAGCAGATGAGGGGGCTTCAGAGGGGGCAGAAGGAGGCCCGCCGCCGTCCGCCGTCACTTTCGGGGCCCCGCCACGTCACGTCCGGTCCGGGGCAGAATCCAGCGCAAGTCCCCGGCTCCCACCAGGCAAGTAGGCCGCAACCCGCACGGGCACAGGGGGCACCCGCCGGCTCCGCAGACCCACCTACCCAGCGCAGGGGAGCCTCAGGTATCAATTGAGGGGTCCCGAGGAACACGTAAAAGATCAGGGTAGGGTCAAATAGCAGGGTTTATGCAGGAGCACGGGCCCAGCACACCTATCTCCTTTCACAGCTAAGCCACGCCCCGTTGCATATCATTTTAATCAGCATCCTCCTTGTGCATCCTATTTTAATCGTTTTGCAAATAAGGAGCATTTTAATGAAAAAAATTTGCACTTAAAGACGCTCTGCACTACCCAATCACGCCTATGCATGGCATGACTAGATGGGCTGTTTAACGTGCAGGGAGTCTAGATGTAAGTGAATACATCTGTATGGTACATGCTTCATATTGGCAAATATATACCTGATGGCCCACAATGGAAGTGACTACTCTTGTCAAACTGTGCAACATATATGCCTAGAAGGTGCATCTGATCATAACGTGTTCCCTATTTTAAATCGCAGATCAAGTCGCCAATGTAGCCTATCTTGGCTACACTTCACCTATTACTGAAAACATCAATTGGATCAAGTATACTAATTCTTTGCATCTACAGTGTAAAGGACCCCATACATCAGGCAGTCGATTCCCCGATCCGACTTGATTCACTGATCAAAAACACTGATCGACGGCCATCAATGATCAGCAACCCATCTGGAAAATTCACATGTTAAAATTCCCTGATTTGCCATTCCTGATAATTTTTTATAAAATGCTTCCAGTACTCTACATTCAACAGTCTGTCTGGACGTAAGCCTGGCACACACAGTGCTGATGTTAGGGAACTCCAGCACTATTGGTGTAAGACCCCTAGAGCCCTCAAGAGGGTCTTCTGCCAATAGCAACCCATTGCTGTTCTCTTAGTTCTCAATACACACAACGGTACTTAGTGTACCCCTGGACTTAAACTTCCAGCCGTAGGTGGTCACACAATAGGTTGGAGACCACAGAATAATGGATTGGAGAATAACTGGGTTAGAGACACACAGGAGCATAGAGGGTAGGTCAGTGCTGGGTCGCAATCTCAGCTAGAGCAGATGAGGCATTGTGAAAATGGCTAACAAGCACTGGATAGATGGCATTCAGGCACTGAGTATATGATATGCAGGTACTGAGTAGGTGGAATACAGGCACTGAGTAAATGGTATATTTTGTGGGCTGAGCACAGGTACACTGGGAGGCAGATGAATGGTTAACACGCTAGGCTGGAGGTGGGTGCAAACAGGGCAGGTGCAAGAACACAGATGAGCGGGAAATCCAACAGTATCCACAGAATCTGCGAGGCTTGCAAACAAGGACCAATGGCTTATACACGAAGCACAAACTATAACCGGCAAAGGTAGCTGGGCTAACTGGCTATTAACAGCAGCACCAACCAATGGGGGAGAGCCAGCCTGTGAGTGCCTTGTAATTGCTAACTCCGTGCAACTGCAGCGCTGCACTTATCTCTACATCATCCTTGGCTACTTAGAAACCGCCACCCCCGTCGCCTTTGTTGCTTAGGGACTGCTGGGCGGAAGTGCTCCAACATCCCGGCGCCTAGCAACGACCGGGACCCAGCAGGGAGACGAGTCACGGCGGTGGCTCGTAACAGCAGATCACTCTACAGATCAGATATAAACTCAGATCCTCTGTGCGATTATATGATCAGTGTGCACCCCATACACACAGAGTTATTTTTAGCTCCATGTGTACTTTCTTCATTGGGATCGGGAGTCAGGCATCTCAATGTTTAAGCAGCTCATAAGATGCAACCTCCTGATCTGACCTTTGCAGGAGCCTTTGAAGCAATTTATCGGTTAATGCTTCAACATACACACCAATACAATTATCGTGCCAATCAGCCGACCCGATATTTGCATGTGTGTGTACCAAGCTTTAGTCTAACACCTAGTAATATTAGAGCAGTGGTTCCCAACCTCTGCCCTCTAAACCCCCTAATAGGCTTGGTTTTAAGGCTATCCATTATTTGAGCACAGGTAGTTCAATTTGTACCTTATTCATTTTGATTTAACTACAGTATCTGTGCTCAATGCTCAAGCATGGATATTCTTACAACCTGGCCTGTTAGGGGGCATGAGGACCATGTGTGAGAAACACTGCATTAGATAATGGCTGTAGTTAGAGATTAACGGTCCGATGTAGAGGTGAATGCAAGCCAGTTTTGTGGCTGCATCTGGACAGACGTGTCTGGAACCAAGTGTACCCAGGAACAGGTCTCCACTTGTGGCTGAAGATTCTAATGTGGCATTGGAATATAGACAAGGTTTAGCGAGACAGATTGTGCGTACGCATTTCTACTTCGGTTTTGCACTGCACACTGCTAATAACGACATGTACCAAACCAAGGGCCTAATTCAGATCTGATCGCAGCAGCAAATTTGTTAGCTAATGGGCAAAACCATGTGCACTGCAGGGGGGGCAGATATAGCATTTGCAGGGAGAGTTAGATTTGGGTGGGTTAAGTTGTTTCTGTGCAGAGTAAATACTGGCTGCTTTATTTTTACACTGCAATTTAGATTTCAGTTTGAACACACCCCACCCAAATCTAGCTCACTCTGCACATGTTATATCTGCCCCACCCCCCCCCCTGCAGTGCACATGGTTTTGCCCATTAGCTAACAAATTTGCTGCTGCGATCAGATCTGAATTAGGCCCCAAGTGTATGGATATGAGCAGCATATGGGCGATTATCCCCATGTACTGTAGTTCTGTTCCTGCAGTGGGGGTGCAGTTACAGCACACTTGCATTCAACTCTACACTTGCACCAAAATATAGTTTCCAATAACTTGCATCATGGCGTATACACTTCTACACATGTATGTGGTTATGACAGATCTACATATAGGGGGTAATTTTGAGTTGATCGCAGCAGGAACTTTGGGGGTAATTCCAAGTTGATCGCAGCAGGAAATTTATTAGCAGTTGGGCAAAACCATGTGCACTGCAGGGGGGGGTGGGGGGGGGGGCAGATATAACATTTGCAGAGAGAGTTAGATTTGGGTGGGTTATTTTGTTTCTGTGCAGGGTAAATACTGGCTGCTTTAATTTTACACTGCAATTTAGATTGCAGATTGAACTCACCACACCCAAATCTAACTCTCTCTGCAAATGTTATAGCTGCCCCCCCTGCAGTGCACATGGTTTTGCCCAACTGCTAAAAAATTTCCTGCTGCGATCAACTTGGAATTACCCCCTTTGTTAGCAGTTGGGCAAAACCATGTGCACTGCAGGGGGGGCAGATATAACATTTGCAGAGAGAGATAGATTTGGGTGGGTTATTTTGTTTTTGTGCAGGGTAATTACTGGCTGCTTTATTTTTACACTGCAATTTAGATTGCAGATTGAACACACCACACCCAAATCTAACTCTCTTTGCACATGTTATATCTGCCTCCCCTGCAGTGCACATGGGCCCTCATTCCGAGTTGTTCGCTCGGTAATTTTCTTCGCATCGCAGCGATTTTCCGCTAATTGCGCATGTGCAATGTTCGCACTGCGACTGCGCCAAGTAAATTTGCTATGCAGTTAGGTATTTTACTCACGGCATTACGAGGTTTTTTCTTCGTTCTGGTGATCGTAATGTGATTGACAGGAAGTGGGTATTTCTGGGCGGAAACTGGCCGTTTTATGGGTGTGTGCGAAAAACGCTACCGTTTCTGGGAAAAACGCGGGAGTGTCTGAAGAAACGGGGGAGTGTCTGGGCGAACGCTGGGTGTGTTTGTGACGTCAAACCAGGAACGAAACTGACTGAACTGATCGCAGATGCCGAGTAAGTCTGAAGCTACTCAGAAACTGCTAAGAAGTGTCTATTCGCAATTCTGCTAATCTTTCGTTCGCAATTTTACTATGCTAAGATTCACTCCCAGTAGGCGGCGGCTTAGCGTGTGCAAAGCTGCTAAAAGCAGCTTGCGAGCGAACAACTCGGAATGACCACCATGGTTTTGCCCAAATGCTAACAAAGTTCCTGTTGCGATCAACTCAGAATTACCCCCATAGTTCAAAATAATAATAAAAAGACCACTAAACTGGATATACAGTCTGTTGCAAGGTCACTGGCTGCAAGATTAAAGAATGTCATTAAATTATGATTATTATGACAAAAAATGCTGTAAAAACATTATATTTGTTAATTAGATAAACCAGCAACACAAACATAAAATAAAATATACCCTTAGATTAATTAATTTATCTCCTTTATTTCCTACTTTGTGCCTCTGATTTCAGCTGTCTATAAAGTTTGTGCAGAGTATAGTTCTTTTCTCTTTCATTGTTAGTAGTGAGCTTTGCCAGCCCCCACTTCCTTTATATTGAATCATGTCAGCAGGGACCATGCTGGCGTAATGAACACACAGCCCATCTCGTTTTCCCGACATCACATCTCTCCCGGCCCACAGGCTACAAACTGTCACACGCTGATGAGGTTCATGGCTGGGACTATCAAGCAGTCCTTCTCCGCCCGCCGCAATTTCTCTCATGCCCAGCGCCCAGGGGCCATCATTAACGTACCCCAACCAGAGGCAGTAGATAGCCCTCACCCTTCTGCGGGACAGCTCTATGGCATTTCCAGAGAACTGGCCGATGGGTATAAATGTTACACCTCTCAGCCGCTCCTGTGTTAACCCTTTAAATGCAAGAGTTAGCATATGGTGAAGAAAAATCTCCTGCCACTAGAAGAAAGCTGTTGTTACAGGAGAAGAAAATATGTCAGTATAGTTATATATTCAGGGTGTGATTTAGAGTTAAACTTGGACACAATTCTAAGCTGTGTGGCAGACTTAGGAGTACATTTACTAAGCAGTGATAAGAGCCAGTGGAGATATTTCCACATCAACCAATCAGCAGCTCTGTATCATTTTATAGTATGCAAACTATAGATGTTACGTCAGTGCTGATTGGTTGATGGGGCAACTTCTCCACTGGCTCACTTCTCCGCTCTTATCACTGCTTAGTAAATGTACCCCTTACAGTAAGACTCCATGCTTGTGCAGTAGTGAACTATGACCACCCTTGACTCTCTTCTCCAACTGCAAGTGGACACAAGCATAATATACGCTCATCCAAAAATACGGATATAAGGTGTGCTCTCTGTAATCAGCTTTATAAGTGAAGTGATCTCCTGTAGATAGGGCAGAGCCGGCCTTAGGCATAGGCAAACTAGGCAAATGCCTAGGGCATTTGGTATGCTTAGGGGCACCAGCAGCTTCTGCTGATTAAAATGATATGCGGCATGCCTATATTCTGTGTGTGACTCTGGCTGTATCTGCATACGAAATGCTACGTTGCAGTGTATTCCTCAAAATCACTGTAATGTAGCATTTCGTATGCAGATACAGCCGCAGTTGCACACAGAATATAGGCATGCTGCATATCATTTTAATCAGCAGAATCTGCTTGTGCATCAGATCCACATAGTCATTTTCATAAACAAAAGGCGCCTGACATTAGCAGAGCTGCCAGCTGACTCATGCCAGGCATCTCCTGCAGAACTAGCGGCGGTGCTAGGGGGCACCAGCCAAAATCTTGCCTAGGGCATCATATTGGTTAGGGCCGCCTCTGAGATAGGGTATTAAACATATCTGAGGTATTCTGTGACTGAGAGAGGACACCTAGTCAATATCAGTGTTGTCTACAAATGGCTGTAAGTTTTCAAATCCCTTATTTGTAACTTTTTGTGCAATTCTAAACACAGAATATGGATTTAACCAGCTGTGCTAGGAGATACATTTTCTGAAATCACTCCTAATTCTCTCTGGGGTGGTATGAATTACTGTACAAGTATATTTAAAGTTGCTTTCCGCATCAGAAAATAAATATCCTTATTCTTATAGTCTACTTGGTAAGTGTGAGCCTTTTAGTCCTTACGTTTTTTACATACTACTAGGTGATTTCAACATTGCCCACCCACTGCCACAAACTTCTTTCTCTTACTTCCTCCTTTGGTCTCTCCACCTGGACTTCATCCTCACTTATTTTGATGGACACTCCCTTGAACTTTCCTTCTCCTGCCACTGTTCCATCCCTGATTTCTCTAACTCTACAGCCAAAACCTCCTTTCCTACAAACTAACCTTAATTTATGTTCACCTCTCTGCACCCCGATCCACATGGAACCAGTTTTATATATATATATATATATATATATATATATATATATATTCCCAAAGAAGGATAGATAGCTGCTTAGATCTTACTTGTAAGAAAAGAGGCGGCACTCCAATAGGCTAGTTGATCGAGTTAAATTTAGTGAATCATCATATGTCCGTCAACGTTTCAAGGTCCGCAGACCTTTTCGTCAAGACGTCTTAACATAAGTGCAAAAGTGCATGTGAATAAGCAACATTCCACTTTGCACCCAAAAAAGTGTTCAGTGTTCTTCTTACGAGAAAGTATAAGAGTCATTTCTCATAACTCATCCTTCTGGATTTCAACATTGTTGATCACGCTCTTCTGCACACATTTTACCCCACTGGCATTGACACCATTCATTCTTTCTTTGTTTACTTTCTACCGCCTTAGTGTCTGTAATGCTGGCACATCCAGCTCTCTGCTCCCATTATCTGTTTGGGTCCCACATACTGTAGCTCTGTTCTTGGCTTTGCTTTTCTTCCTATATGTCTTGTATGGACTCCAGTAATGCCTCTACACTACCTATCTTCCCCTGTGTAACAGCTGACTCGATACCTCCCAAATGGATGTCCCAATGCTACCTATAGCTCAATATTTCTAAAATAGAGTTTAGAATACAGTTTGTTATTGTTATTTCAGTTTGTTATTGTTATTTCAAATTGTAAAGCGCAACGGAATTTGCTGCGCTATATAAGAAACTGTTAATAAATAAATAAATAAATAAATAGAGCTATTACTGCCTCCTCCCAGCCTAACCACCACAGCCTCAAATCTCCCTCAGTGTCATTAACACCAGAAATTCCTTGGCATCCCAAATTTGTTATCTTTGTGGTTAACTTGACTTTCCCTCCTGCATTCTCCCTCACTTTCAGTCTCTCTCCCATTCCCTGGAAACTATTACTAGAATATGCCCTTCTTCTACCCAACATCTCTTACCAAAGCTTATCTGCTCTTTCTTATCTTCTACAATCTCCTGTATAGCATTCCCCTCAGTGGCAAATGCAGGATTTGCATGGGGGGGTTTCCAGAACTGGGCGGAGCCAATCACGGGGGTGCGGACTGAGGTGACCCAGTATATGCTGGGTCCGTAAAGCTAGTGTGTCTGTCTGTGTGTGTGTGTATATATACATATATCTACACATATATATATATATATATCTATGTATATATATATATATATATATACACACACACACACACACATACATATACACATATACATAGCATTTTAAACATGCATACATATATATATATATGTACACACACATACAGTACACATATATATATACACATGTATATATATATCATGTGTGTGTGTTTATATGTATGTATGTATGTATGTATGTATGTATATACATGTGTATATATGTATGCACATGGATATATATGTACTATAATTAAAATAAAGTAAACTTTTTTTGCACTTACAAGTGCCACCAGGATGACAGTAGGCTGCAGAGGACGCTAAACAGCCATTAATAATACTCATGCAGCTAAAAAAAAAAAAAATTGTGGAGGGGGGTTTCTGGGTGCTCGGAAACCCCCCCTGGGTGCGCCACTGCCCCTCAACCATCTATCCTCTCAAGCCATCTTAAGGTTGATTTACCTCTCTCATCACTCCACTTGTGCAACGCAACTTTGCAAAGCTGCATACTGGTTTTCTGTTACAATGCCATCAACAGCACCTCCTCTTTATATTTCACAAATCTCATATCCAAATACTCTCCCTCTCACCCTATGATCTTCACCTTGCCTTGTTTCAGGTAACCACTTCTCACTCCTGCCTGCAATAACTCTCCGAAGTCACAAATCACATATGGAATTCCCTGCTACGTCTCCTTAATTTCCTATGCCCAACCTTAAACATTTATCTAAAAACCCATCTTTTTAATACAGTTTACCCTATGCCCACCTGTTCTATCCTCAGTAATGCACCCTCACATTTGTCCCAATCACCACTCTAAGCTAAACTGAGTTGCTTCAGTTGGGTCCTCTACCGATTAGAATGTGAGCTGCCCTTTGTTTTTTATATTAAAATAATTCCTAGGAATATGTTTGTGATTCAAATGACTAGTGATGTGATGATATCACTGCACACTCATTATAATGATATTAGTAATCAAAGAGTTATTTTTGTAGCTCTTATGCAATATACTTTGTAGGGCATCATAACGGCACAGAACAAGTTTATGAAACAGTTGCTTTCTCTCTCTGCCTGCTGAGTTTAGCTGGTAATACACTAGGCCAACGGATTGGCTGTCCGGTCGATCCGTTGAACTATCTGACAATTGATAAGTGCATAAACACTGATTGTGGGCCAGATCTGCTGTTTGTCACGATGCTGATATGCCAATATGAGAATTACCGTATGTGACATTTGCTGGTTACCTCAGCGTGTGTGGTTAATAAACACGGTCACTGTAACCAGCTGAAGTGACTTTTTGACACAACGTCCAGATCAAGCTTCAGTTCTCACACGCACACACAATTATTTATACTAGAAAAATGGGTAACAAGGGCCACTTGAGGTCTTGGGTCAGAAAACATAGAACCAGAACTAGAATTCAGTATTTATTTCAAGAATATCTTCAAAGCTTATAGTTACAAAAAAGGTTACAAAAGTATAATAGTTTTAAAAGAACACACAAATAATAACAACTTCAAGAAATAAAATAAAGTGAAAAAAACAAAGTTCAGATCACCTGTAGTCTTGAACGATGATATGGAAGTGATGACTCTTCCTGAAGCTGGGAAGCACACTGATCTTTTTTTTTTCTTGATATTTCTCACGAGAGTGAACCCCTGGTATCTGGTGCCTCTCATACTGAAGCTAACTGCCAGTTACTCCCACCCCGCACCCTTGGGATTATTTTAACCCTACCAGGATATAATTGATTGATTGTGCTACAGGGTCCTCCTGTCACCTGTGCAAGGGTGGATGCTCTTCGCTCTATTACTGTTTGAAGCTTGGAGACCAGGCTTGTGTCAGCAAATTTTAGCCCCATTCTACAGCAGGCCAGGAAGAAAGTTTCACACCTTTGTAGACATTGTGTCTTTCTCTGGGTTGTAGGTTTGACCCCTGCAGTGTTATAAACAACACCCCTGTCTCTGATCACTGTTCCACATAGAATACAGGGTCATTAGCATTTTGTCTCTGCAGTCTTGTGTTTATGAGTACATACCAGCAAAGTATTTAACTTTCCAGCCATTTGTCATCCAAATAATTTTTTCTCTATACACTATGGGGGTAATTCTGAGTTGATCGCAGCAGGAACTTTGTTAGCAGTTGGGCAAAACCATGTGCACTGCAGGGGGGCAGATATAACATGTGCAGAGAGAGTTAGATTTGGGTGTGGTGAGTTCAATCTGCAATCTAAATTGCGGTGTAAAAATAAAGCAGCCAGAATTTACCCTGCACAGAAACAAAATAACCCACCCAAATCTAACTCTCTCTGCACATGTTATATCTGCCTCCCCTGCAGTGCACATGGTTTTGCCCAACTGCTAACAAAGTTCCTGCTGCGATCAACTCAGAATGACCCCCTATATGTGACTAGTTGTGGCATATGAAAATGACATGTTCATAACCGGGGGGTACACTATACCGTTCCCCCTTAAGTAGAGTTGGTCAATGACATTTCCCTTGTACAATATATATTGATATATCACTCAGTTCGAATAATACCATTATTTAATTATGCCTAGTCTGATGTGAACTGGGCGTTCACTACACAGTGCATGATGTTACAACTGGGAGGGTATTTATATGTCCCTGCCCAGTTGTGATGTCAGTCACCGGCAGCCTCTACAGCAAGTGTATGGGCAGTCTGCAGAATGCCGGTACACACAGCATAATGCACCGATATCTCTGCAGGTTATCATCTGTCAGCTGTGCGGCAGGACTGACGCGCCCACGATATATCGGCTGTTCAATTGAAGGGCTGATAGATCGGCCAGTGTGTACCCAGCATAAGAGAAGAACCTCCTTCCCAACATGGCAACCTGCTTCAGATGGGTGAATGAAAGCAAGGTATACGAGTGTAAACACTATTGTGATTTCATGCATATTATTTAAATACTTGTGAATCAGGGGCTAAATTGCACATTTACTAACATTTAAAAATCGGTATAAAAATAATCTGTTAGTAAATTTTAGCCCCTGAAACGCAACATTGATTTTGATCCATTTAGAGCGATTAAAATCAGCCTTTAGTAAATCTACCCCTAAAGCTTAATTATGCCTTTTCTGTAACTAGCAGTGTCGTTTCTTTGTGGCTCCTTCTGCTCCCCCACCTCCGTCTAGCATAGTACTACGCTTCGGGGGGGGGGGGGGGGGGCAGACTTTTGCGGAATGACTTGGTTGCATTGTGACGTCACGAAGCAACCGTGTCATTCCGTGAAACTCTGCCCCCCGAGCGGGGTAGTATTAGGGAGGGGGGAGCCAATATGTACACCCCCTTTGCAATGAGCATTCCCCTTGGCAACGGGCATTGCCCTTGGCAATGAGGATGGATGCCAGAGCATGAACCTATGGAAATGAACATGACACCCAGCACATGAAACCCATGGCGACCCATGCTGTGTGGGGCATAATATGGTGCAATGGGCATTACTGTGTGGGGCTTAATATGGTGAAATGTTTATTTTTTCCAGTGGTTGCCGAGGTTCGTTGTTGCAGGGTCAAAAACTGGGGTGTAAGGTTGTCTTTTCCTGTGAGGCCAGACGTATTTTAGAGAGACTACGGACATTTTAGCGTTGCCACGGTCCTCGACGAAAGTGCACGCCATAGGAGTGCACAAAATAGTTTTCTCTTATGTCGGGGGGGGGGGGTGCCCACAATTTTTAATGTCTTGGTTCGCATTTTTTTAATGCTCGCACTGGAAGACAAATTGTCTAGAAACAGCTTTGGTAACTAGTGCAAACGATTGTGACTGTTTTGCATATTGTAGCTCGTATCCAGAATGAAATCACCAGTTCAGCAGTCAGTTCCTTGGCTGAGTCTGTTATGTCTGCTGGAAGTGACCCCCACATTCCCTTCTTGTGATATCACTCAGTCTGTCCCAGCTCTGTCTGTTTTCAACGGCGTCATTTTGAGAAATGTGTTGCTTCTGGCCCCTTTCTTGCTGCACTCCAATATATACAGACATATAATACTAAGAGACATATATACACCATGCATATATCAGATAATGACACAAGCACATTAACACAATGCGTATGTGCTTACTTTTAACCACACTGTGCTTATGATTGACTAGAAAACCCACATTGGACATAGGGGGTAATTCTGACCTGATCATAGCAGCAATTTTGTTAGCAGTTGGGCAAAACCATGTGCACTGCAGGGGGGGGGGGGGGGGGGGGCAGATAGAGTTAGATTTGGGTGGGTTATATTGTTTCTGTGCAGGGTAAATATTGGCTGCTTTATTTTTACACTGCAAATTAGATTTCAGTTTGAATACACCACACCCAAATCTAACTCTCTCTGCACATGTTATATCTGCCTCCCCTGCAGTGCACATGGTTTTGCCCAACTGCTAACAAATTTGCTGCTGCGATCAGGCCTGAATTACCCCTTTTGTAATCTACATTTAGGGCCTGCTTTGTGCGCACATGCTTACCCAGCGGCGATTTTTCAGCCTATGGACTTTTAGGAAACTGCGTATACATACGCAGCATTGATGCAGAATCCTGGAACATCCTGAGTGAGCCTATGGTCATGCAGACTGACGCTTTCGCCATGTTTCTCTATGTACGTGATCGCAGCTGAAGGCAGAAACACACCCTGATAACGGCTGCGACACCCCTGTGTTTTTGTTGCCACTCCCCGTTACTTCCCCCATACCGTCCCTTCCTGTCAATCACTCTACAAATGAATCCTCACTGTGAGCGGTATCGCAAAAGTACCTTTGTGCGTGCGCAGTGTGATCGTGGTGCATAAACATCAGAATCAAGCCCTTAATGAAGAACTCTTGGTATAAATATTGTTAAGCAATGTCCCACAGCCTCTCTAGTAAGATCTCCGACAGTCATATTGTGCCCACTCACTGCGACAGAGACCCCACTTGCACTGCAGCACCATATGGATTATTTGGATTTCAGATGGATTTGTAATCAGTGAAAGTCGTTTATTCAGTGAACCTGGTTGCACAGCCCAATACAAGTTTGTTTTGTACTGTGGAGCCTCTGTGATCATACTACAGATGTGCCCTCGCTAACCTATCCTCCAATCACGCTAAATAGCACCATTTGGCATTCCATGAAGAATGTGACTAAGCTACGCTATGCATCACGTTATTCAGTATATTTACTGAATTTGTTTCACACTGCCAATGCAATAAAAGCACAAAGAGGCAGATTATTTAAGTCTGGAGAAGTGATAACACAGTGATAAAAAGTGAGAAGTGGGAGGTGATAACGCACCAGCCAATCAGCTCCTAACTGTCATCACCTACCACTTATCCCTGCTTTATCACTTCTCCGGGCTTAATACATCTGCACCAAAGTCTAATACGGGATTGCAGTTGTAGGCTGAGACATGCCCCCAAAACGGTTACAACACGCCTGTGTTTTTGCTGCCATTCCCCGTTACATCCCACAAACAGCCCCTGACTGTCAATTACTTTGTGAAGAAATCTTCACTGCGCGCATCAGCACCAAGGTACCTAGACGTGTGCGCAGTGCGACCATGATGTATGCGCAGTCAGACAATAATTGCTTGACTCTGTAAATATTGGCACTGTGTATATCTCTGAATTAGGCCCAGTGTGTGGATTCTATGCACTGGCGTATTTATAATGGGTGCACCAATTTTTTTAATACTCACCCCTCCGGAGTTCAGCGCCAACGTCAGCAGCGCTATTAAATCACAGTGAAAATGGTGCAGCGGCCATTTTCACGGAGTTCTGCACATGCACAGTAGTCTGAGCCCTCTAGAGCTCAGACTCTCAGTGCTTTCAGCAGAGAGGAGGGGGCCCGAAAAGGAAGAGGCTGCACATGGACCTCCTCCTCTCTTAAAGCGCCCCTGATTCTATGCTTCCTGTAACCGTATATTAGGTTTTATGGGTCTATTTACTAAGCCTTAGATGGAGATAAAGTGGCTGGAGATAAAGTACCAGCCAATCACCTCCTAACTACCATGTCAGAGGCTGGGTTTGAAAAATGTCAGTTAGCTGGTTGGTTGGGACTTTATCTCTGCACATTATCTCCATCTAGGGCTTAGTAAATAGACCCCTTAGTAACCACCCTCAACTAATTCTAGTAGCCTTGGCTGGTCAATTATGTAATAGAGACCAAGCAGGTTGGCTGGTCTCTGTAGGGAGGAACAAACTCAGATTCTACCTGCCCCACAATGAAAAGCGCTTGAGCTGTTCCAAGCCTCCTGTGGGCTGTAAGTCATGGGTGTAAGGGCTGAGGATTGGCAGATGCTATAGGCCCATGTAGCGGAAGAGATGAAGGTATAGGGCTATAAGATGCCTTTGTGACATAAAATTACTGATACCATCACCATTGGCTATGTCCTACAGATGGACAGAGGTTGTGCAGTTTGTGATGCGGTCAGGATGCAGGCGGTCGGGATGCCGACACTCAAAATACCGGCGCTGGAATACCGACAGTCGGCCAAAATCCCGGTGCCGTAATCCCGACCGCAAAACATCCCGAACGTATGTATGCTCATGCTGGGGTCTACTAGATTTTTGTCCATGGGGGAGGGGGGGGATGTTAGGTATAGGCTGCGTGGTGAGGGTTAGGGTTAGGTTGCGGGGAGCGTGGGTTACGTTTAGGCACCACCAGAGAGGTTTAGGGTTAGGTTGTGGGGGAGGGGGGGCATAGCCAGATTAAGGGGAGGATGCAGGGCATACTGTACCCCGGGCCCCCCTCTGTCAAGGGGCCCCCCAGCCAGAGCATACTGAAATTACTAGCTCTCCTTCTTGTGCAGCAGCAGAACTAGGCTGCCAGAATGTGAGCAGGACAGTATGTAGTGCAGGCATAGACACAGGAGTATCGGGTTTCAAGAGATACCAACGGAGCTTCCTGACCAGAGGGGAGAGAGCTGTAAGTGACCCAGGGATCCCAGCTTCTCTTCCTGCCTGGGTGTCAGGGTCCTATGTAACCTTTTATCTAATGAGAGCGTTCATGTCTAGAGAGAGAGAGACACACACACAGAGCATCCTCTTGAGTCCTGTCCCAGTGTGTTAGTGCAGAGGCTGCTGCTATTGCATTTTTATTTTTCTATGTGTATTTTAAGCTTAAGTTGTCTTTGTTCCACTGCAGGAAAACATTATAAAATAGTTGTCCCTTTATTAGGTGGAGATATAAACAGTACCCAGGCCTGATTAAACTATTAGCTTAAATCTAACATACACCATTGGTTTATATTTAATATGCACAACCCATACATCTCAACATGACCCATTCCAGGGAGGACAAAATGCTCTCTACCTGGACTTTTCTCTTAATTTATAATTGTAATCATTTTTGTTGAAATACCTTATCTATCAATGAAATAGTTCAACACATGTGACGCCAATCATATATTAAAAGGGAAGTCCAGGTAGAGAGTATTTTGTCCCTTCTGAAATGGGTCATGTTGAGAGGTATGCACAACCTAATATACAACCCCCCCACCTCCACCAGGGCCCCCCTGTCCTAAGTGCCCCAGGGCCCCCCAAGGCTTAATCCGGCCCTGGGGGGGGGGGGGGTTATAGTTACTCTGCGGGTAGGGAGGGTTAGGGGTGTAAGGAGGGTGGGTAAGCATGCATAGCTCGGATTATGAACATCGGGATGCCGGTGTTGGTCTTATGTCCGCCTGCATCCCATCCACCAGTATTTCATGTCACACCCGTGCAGTTTACCCCAAACAATATTATTTTTTATATGCATAATATTTTATAAGTATTCTATGAGCTGTATGAACTGGGGTTGCATGACCACTTTACAAAAAGACCAGAATGTAAATCTTGATAACAGCAAAGGAGTGCTCATAATACAGACCCAGCTCCCCAAAGGTAGAGTTACTAAATAAATCTTCTAAAACAGACACGTGGAGATGATGCCCATAGCAACCATACTGTCTATCCTTTTCTAAGATGCGATAGAGATGAGAAATGATGCAGTAGTTAGAAACTGATTGGTTGCCATGGGCAACACCACCACATTTCATTTTTAAAAGCTGTAGTAAATCTAGCCCCAGTGTCAAGATGGTAGTAGTGTTCATCTGTGGGATTTCAGAATCACCAATTTTAGTTTTTTAAAACAACAATTTTATTAAAGGTTTTGCCTTTCATAACATTGCCATTTTAAAAATGGCTGCCAAAATTGCCAACAAATTGTCGATTTTGAAAATCTGCAATTCAATAGATTTACCATAAAATCTGTAAAGAAAGAGGACTCATTTTCTTCTTCAAGGAAGCTCCAAAATTATAGAACCATTTTCTTGAGAGGTACTAGTCACTGGAAACAAAATTACTTTTGGTAAGTCATGGGCATAGTTATAGAAGGTGCAGGCAGTGCCACTGTTACGGGGCCCAGAGGCTTTGGGGTGCTACCCTTGGGGCCTGACTCAACTGCACCCAGGTCATAAAGTTGTCTATAGCTGCCATAATGTGAGCTGGGAGCACTGTGTGGCATGTGTACTGGCAGCAGTATAATGTGGCATATTGTTAACTTTGGGCCCTACAATGTGACATAAAATTTACTGGGGGCACTGTGTGATAAATAATGAACTAGGGCACTACTATGGTGCAGAAAACGAACAACTGCTAGAGAAAGGTGTCTCTCTAGAAGAGAGAATGGACACATTTAAAATGTTGCTATGGGGCCCACACTGTTCTGGATATGCCCCTAAGTACAGTTGTTAGTTTACTCTTGAGTTTTGTAAGGCTACATGCCGAAACACTAAAGTGATCTTTATCTTAACCCTGTAGGCTGTCTTGGCTGGTGATACGTTAGCAAGATTCTGGTGCAATCTATATTAAATATATATTTTAGATGTCTTAGTGTCTCACTATTTTGTTGTGGCAGAAATCAGATGAGAAGAGAAAGTTAGGAAGGAGCTCATGGTCTTGTCTAAAGGTGATTTAATTACAATTTCCAACATAGCTTTTTACTTTTATGCCAGTATTCCCCACATACGTTGGGCTGCTTCTTGTCAGGTTCTACCGGGACAACTGCCCAGGGGCAAAAAATGGAAGGTTCAAACACATTCCTAGTTCTCTTAGGTGATAAATATCCAGACTCCGTCATCAAAGAGCCATTTGATCATACCCTGTCACTGCAGTAATAAAAAGGATTAATTTATTTTTCCGGACTGCCAAATCTCTCCTGTGTCCCAGGGTTGAAGTTCTGTGTGCGTGGGACTAATTATAAGTAATTAGAGGCAGCATGCAAAGAATATAGATATCAATATACTTCTCTCAATATGTGAGTAGATTGCAAGCTCTGTAGAACAGTAATAGATATCTTAGTTAAATAAATTGTTCATTAAATACATACTCGGATACTCCAGGAGTCTAAGCGGCTCTGATGCCAACATCCACTTTCAAAATGTTTGATCCTCGCTCTGAAAATAGTCCTCACAATCAGACTGCATGAAGAGAAACTCCAGCAGAAAATCTCTTGCATACATATATCCTGTAATAAATGAAGTTTATATTAACCAAGATTCATGACAAGAGATTTAAGGCCAAATGTAAAAGACTGCACAATGTGGGTAGCGGTGAGACTGTGGCCATGTAGGTGCTGGATTTAAAAAGGCAATTTATTTTAAGGGAAAACCGTCCCTGGTTTGTGGGCGAGATCGGGTTTGGGAACCGATGGGGTGGTTCCATCACTGCCACAAAGTCCCTGTATCTGGATAACAGGGTGTCTGTAACAGGTGCGACCACATTCTCCTACCAGCGGCCCTGCCTCCTCTCATGATGTCATGTGTTCAGAGTGCAGTAATGTAACTAGGGTGGTGCAGCCAGAGTCACTGCACAAAGCGCAGATGCCCTGTGGGCGGATCTGAACGCCACCATAATCTGCCAAGTGCCCACTGCAATGTATATTACTAATATACATCTCAGCGGCGGGCTCTTTCTGTGTGCAGTGTGCATTCCTAGCTGAGCTGAGTGAGCTGCTCCTCTCCAGCTGTTGGAAAGGAAAGGGCCGAGTGACTGCTGCCGGGCATGACGAACAGAGGAATCATTCTGCGGCTGGGCACAACAAAAGAGGTAACTGCTATGGATTGAGGAGGAGGAATGATAATAAGGAAGAGAGGGAGGAGAAATGCAGAGGAGGAATGATAATGATGGTAAAGGGGAATGTGGAGGAGCGGGAGGAATACAGAGGAGCAATGATGGTGAATGAGGAGGAGGGGCTGTACTGTGGCATAATGTGTATAAGGGGCTCTACTGTGTGGTGTAATGTGTATAAGGGAGTACTGTGTGGGTGCACTGTTGTGTGGTGTAACTTGTATAAGGGATTCTACTCTGGTGAAATGTGTATAAGGGGCTCTACTGTGTAGCATAACGAGTATATGGGGAACTACAGTGTGGCGTAATGTGTATAAAGGGCACTATAATGTGGCGTAACATGTATAAGGAGCTCTACTGTGGCGTTATGTGTATATGGGACTCTACTGTGTGGATCACGTGTATAAGGAACTCTACTGTGTGGTGTAATGTGTTTAGTGGGTACTACTGTGTGGTGTAATGTGCCATAAGGAATACTACTGTGTGGTGTAATGTGAATTGGTACTATTCAGTGGCCACGCCCTACTTCCACCACAAAGTCACGCCTCTATTTTTGGAGCACAATTCCTATTTCAGATGAGCCGGGGGGGCACCAATTTTCTTTCTGTCACAGGGCATCAAAATGTCTAGTTACAGCTCTAGTTACGGTGTCTCTGTTGATCAGTGTCCTGTGCTGGCCATGACCCTTGAGTACAAGACATCATGATGTCATACGGAGGGGGCGTGGCCGGTAGCACCAGGGATTACAGCACTGACAGAAGCAACTTCAGGATGCTCCAGAGGCGACGGGGAGTGGTCATTAGAGCTGCAGGGTACACATCTGAAGCTTCCAGAGGATGCTCCGGGGGGCACTGCAGCAGCATTTCTGGCTGTGGGGTGCCTTTCCATGCACATGCAGGGGTAGTGGGCAGGGACACCGACGGGGGTGGGAGGTACTAATTACTCAGGCCCAGGTCTGATGAAGGGACCCAGGTTCCCACCCCCTTTACCAGACAGCAACAGCTGTAGCTTTTCTCCTCATCCCAGCACACACTGCTGTGTGCTGGGCTGCAGTGTGGCCAGGGATGCGCTTAAAAATAAAAAAAGTTTATGTATTTTTTTCTAAGGGTGCATGCCTCCTGTGATTAGGCCACACCTCCTGAAAAGTACCTGGGCCCAGTCAGGCTCTCTACTGCCCTGGCTGTGGGTGAGCAGCGGTGCCAGCCACAGGGCTCTGTGCTCTGAGTGGCTGCACAGCACTAAAATCCTTAGTTGTTGCACTGCTCTGGATTAGGACCTGTTCAGTAGAGGGGCTTACACTGATTCCCCCTCCTCCCTGACTCAGTTATCAGGACCCCTGTATTACTGTTGACTTGGCAGTCTGCTTGGCTGAGATATTAAACAATGGAACCCACTTTTCCTGGCAATGACATATACAGTAATTACAGTTATATCTGGATATCAAGAAGAGCCACCTCCTGATTTAAACCTTTCCAGTCTATTTGGGTGAAGTTATAATTGGCACTTACTGTGAATTATGCTAATAGTTTCTGTGGTGCCAGTACCCTGGGCACAGCAATGAAGCCAAGTGACAATAGCTCCGTGGAGGTCATGGTACAGAATACAGCAGTGTCCATAGAACATACCTAGTGACATTTAAGAACAGTTGCAATAATATAACATTAAGACATCCTTTAACATTAACCGTGCCATTTAATACAGTTTATACTGGTAAGAGAGGACGCTTAACCTTCATTTTCAGTAGCCTGGCACCCTGCTCTCGTCACAGGTAAGATAGGGGTTAAATTTGCAAATCAGATCCTTAAGGTCTATTTTTCAAATGTTATCCATAAAAAGTTACTGTTCGGTTGTGATAGCTATTAGCAGAGTGGAGTAAGGCTTTAATTCTAAATGCTGAATTCTTACAGAAACAATCAGAGGAAAATAGTATTATTATAACTGCAATTTATTTCTTTTTCCCCCAGAGAGTACACACATCATTGGTATGCACCAAGACAACCAGGAAAGAAATAGCACAGATTCATGGATTCTCTGTTGGGAACTAAACCACCAATCTTTCTTCACTTCATCATCCAATCAACTTCTATCGAACATTTAACAAGTACATTCTATAATACCCCTTTTCCACCTACGAGCACGGGTCGCAGCCGGGTGCCTGACACGGGAGCTGCCCGGCTGCGACCCGTGCTCAGCCCCTTTCCCATCAGCAGTCACCAACCCGGCATATTGCCGGGTTGGTGACGCTTCTAGTGACGCAGCAGGGGCGGCGCTGGGAGATCACATGATCTCCCAGCGCCACCCTTCCATACAGTGTAAACGGGAGCCGTGTCGCATCGACTGCCCTGGTAGCTACCCGGGTAGGATTCACGGGTCACTTGATTCCGGTTTTTGCAGGGGGACCCTTTTCCACTTGCAAAAAACACGGGTAAATGCGCGCCCCCGTGCATTTACCCGTGTTTTTTGAGCTAGTGGAAAAGGGGTATTAGATTAAAGGTAGAAGCTAATTGATTGCAATGGCAACTTCACAATAGAAGGTTTGACACATCTCCCCCCATAAGTTTTAGAGGTAATGGTCATTACTGGCGCTGGGATTTAGTTTCAAATACCATTACATCTCAAATGGGTAGATGAGTCATTCTGTGGGCCTGGTGGGTGCTAGGAGAGGCCATTTGTGACCCCCATGTGTCTTCCTTTAGAAACAAAGGGCCTAATTCAGACCAGATTGCAGCAGCAAATTTTTTCTCTAATGGGCAGAACCATGTTGCACTGTAGGTGGGGCAGATATAACATGTGCAGAGAGATTTAGATTCAGGTGGGGTGTGTTAAATCTGAATTGCAGTGTAAAAATAAAGCAGCCCGTATTTACCATGCACAGAAACAAAAGAACCCACCCAAATCTAACTCTCTCTGCACCTGTAAGTCCCCCCCTCCCCCTGCAGTGCACGTGGTTTTGCCCATTAGAGAAAGATTTTGCTGCTGCGATCAAGTCTGAATTAGACCCATAGCAACCAATCAATTTCTAGAGAACTATGGGTGGTGGGCTGCAAAGGGAGAGACATGGAGGAGGCTGCAAAGGGAGAGTCATTTTTATCCAAATACCTTAAAAATGGGACTGCTTGGTAATTATTTTGGCGTAGGGGTGCCTTGAAATAATTCTGGAGACCCTAAGGATGCTTCGGACTGAAAAAGTTTGGGATCCACTGGATTAATAAAAATTTGTGGTTACCCTATATGTGGTGGTGGACAGGGTTGTGCTTCTGTTTGGCCACGTGTTTTATAACAGGCTAAGCCAGTGCTGATGGTTGCCAATCACTTTGACCAAAAAGTTGATTTGTCGTTGGACCACCGTACCGTGGCACCCCTGCAAGTGGTCTGCATTTCCACTGTTTGGAAACTGCTATAGAGAGCTGATGGTTATAGGTAGGATAGGGGTTATATTTGCAGTTGGACACACAAAAACAAAACAAACCGCAATTGTAGCCCCTATGCTACAAAAACTGTACAAACTAAAATGCTGTTTACTTTAAATTAAAAAAAAAGGCTCATTAAATATGCAAATCTGGAGTTTACACCATAATTGACTCTATGTAAACTGGTGCCAATTAAACATGAAAAGATGTCATTTGCAGAGAGTCATGAGTTCAGTTTCTATTACATGTGAAATGCAATTTTCTGCTGTCTTTGATTTATCGCTGTTAGAAGCATTGTTCAAAGGAGCATGTTATATTTCAATAGAGAGATATTGTTTATTCATTAATATTTTAAAACCAGTTTATTGCTGTGCCCGCCTCTCGCTGCATAAAAACTTCACATTTAAAAACATGAATTAATGAACGCATTTGAAAAGTGTAAGGAAATATCATAACCTCTCATTTTTCATCTTGAAGCCGTGGGCAAAAGTATTTTTTTATTACTATTATTAAGTTTTCCCCCTCTCCATCTTCTGTACCTTTAAATAAAATAAAGAATAAATATGAAATGTTTTCTGACATGTGAGAATGATCCAAAACCCATTGCAAATCAGCTCTTTAAAGGTCCATCTAAAATACAAAAAAATATACCACCCAATAAGCCTGGCTGGATCTGTATCAATGCAGGAATGTGCCTGAGGCGGCCGAGGTGGCAGAGGCGACAGGCTGCACTCACTATATTTATTTTGCTTAGTAACAATGGAAAAATAGTTTTAAGACTTTTGTTTTTTTCTATGCAAATGCAGCAGGAGGCGTCTGTAGGAGATAGATGCCTCCTGCATGCATCTGCAAGATGGATCACCATCGCAACTACCGATGGTGGCAGCCCTCGGCCGAAGCTTACTCAGACAGGCCACCCGTTCCAGTCAGCTGGGTCCAGGAAGTCTTTGTCCAATGACACAGACTCTGGGCCTCTCACGCCTACAAAACAGGGTGACGACACGCCCCATTTTGTAAAACGTACTCGGTCACCATCTCCAAATGCCACAGCATGTCAATGTTCAGTACCCGTACTGCGCATGTGTAGTACGGGTCCTGCAATGTTGGAAGCAGAATGGCTGCAGACATCGGTTGATTGACAGTCTGCAGCCGTTTGGGGGCGGAGAGGGTAACGGCAGCTGTTCCTAAAATGGAGACGTGTTACCTCCGTTGTGGGGGAGTACCAAGGCCATGATCTCTGTCCTCCAATGGAGATATCCTGGCCTCATTGTACGAGCTTGCGTGACCCCAGGGTTACTCATCCGGCCAGTGGTGTCACAGGTGATCCGATGCTGCATCCTTGGATGCTGCATCGGATCACAAATGCATGTAGGAGGCATGGAAGCTGGGAAGACGCCGCACAGGAGTGTGGTCAGGTGATGCATTTCCATGGTCCCTAGCAGCTGACTGTCTTTCATCCAGAAAGATGGAAGGAGAGGTCCAGGGGTGAGATATGGAAGGAGAAGTACAGGGGTGAGAGATGGAAGGAGAGGTCCAGCGGTGAGAGATAGAAGAGGTGCTGGGGTGAGAGATGGAAGGAAAGGTGCTGGAAGGAGAAGTACAGGGGTAAGAGATGGAAGGAGAGATGCAGGGACGAAAGATGGAAGGAGAGATGCAGGGATGAGAGATGGAAGGAGAGGCGCAGGTGTGAGAGATGGAAGGAGAGATGGAAGGAGAGGTGCAGGGGTGAGAGATGGAAGGAGAGGAGCAGGGGTGAGAGATGGAAGGAGAGGTGCAGAGGTGAGAGATGGAAGGAGAGGTGCAGGAGTGAGAGATGGAAGGAGAGGAGCAGAGGTGAGAGATGGAAGGAGAGGTGCAGGAGTGAGAGATGGAAGGAGAGGAGCAGGGGTGAGAGATGGAAGGAGAGGTGCAGGGGTGAGAGATGGAAGGAAAGGTGCTGGAAGGAGAAGTACAGGGGTGAGAGATGGAAGGAGAGATGCAGGGATGAGAGATGGAAGGAGAGGCGCAGGTGTGGGAGATGGAAGGAGAGATGGAAGGAGAGGTGCAGGGGTGAGAGATGGAAGGAGAGGAGCAGGGGTGAGAGATGGAAGGAGAGGTGCAGAGGTGAGAGATGGAAGGAGAGGTGCAGGAGTGAGAGATGGAAGGAGAGGAGCAGAGGTGAGAGATGGAAGGAGAGGTGCAGGAGTGAGAGATGGAAGGAGAGGAGCAGAGGTGAGAGATGGAAGGAGAGGTGCAGGAGTGAGAGATGGAAGGAGAGGAGCAGGGGTGAGAGATGGAAGGAGAGGTGCAGGGGTGAGAGATGGAAGGAAAGGTGCTGGAAGGAGAAGTACAGGGGTGAGAGATGGAAGGAGAGATGCAGGGATGAGAGATGGAAGGAGAGGCGCAGGTGTGGGAGATGGAAGGAGAGATGGAAGGAGAGGTGCAGGGGTGAGAGATGGAAGGAGAGGAGCAGGGGTGAGAGATGGAAGGAGAGGTGCAGAGGTGAGAGATGGAAGGAGAGGTGCAGGAGTGAGAGATGGAAGGAGAGGAGCAGAGGTGAGAGATGGAAGGAGAGGTGCAGGGGTGAGAGATGGAAGGAGAGGTGCAGGGGTGAGAGATGGAAGGAGAGGAGCAGGGGTGACAGATGGAAGGAGAGATGCAGGTGTGAGAGATGGAAGGAGAGATGCAGGTGTGAGAGATGGAAGGAGAGGAGCAGGGGGAACAGATGGAAGGAGAGATGCAGGTGTGAGAGATGGAAGGAGAGGTGCAGGTGTGAGAGATGGAAAGAGAGGAGCAGGGGGAACAGATGGAAGGAGAGATGCAGGGGTGAGAGATGGAAGGAGAGGAGCAGGGGTGACAGATGGAAGGAGAGATGCAGGTGTGAGAGATGGAAGGAGAGGTGCAGGAGTGAGAGATGGAAGGAGAGGAGCAGAGGTGAGAGATGGAAGGAGAGGAGCAGAGGTGAGAGATGGAAGGAGAGGTGCAGGTGTGAGAGATGGAAGGAGAGGAGCAGGGGTGACAGATGGAAGGAGAGATGCAGGTGTGAGAGATGGAAGGAGAGATGCAGGTGTGAGAGATGGAAGGAGAGGAGCAGGGGGAACAGATGGAAGGAGAGATGCAGGAGTGAGAGATGGAAGGAGAGATGCAGGTGTGAGAGATGGAAGGAGAGTAGCAGGGGTGACAGATGGAAGGAGAGGTGCAGGGGTGAGAGATGGAAGGAGAGGTGCAGGAGTGAGAGATGGAAGAAGAGATGCGGGTGTGAGAGATGGAAGGAGAGGAGCAGGGGTGACAGATGGAAGGAGAGGTGCAGGAGTGAGAGATGGAAGGAGAGATGCAGGTGTGAGAGATGGAAGGAGAGGAGCAGGGGTGACAGATGGAAGGAGAGGTGCAGGGGTGAGAGATGGAAGGAGAGGTGCAGGAGTGAGAGATGGAAGGAGAGATGCAGGTGTGAGAGATGAAAGGAGAGGTGCAGGAGTGAGAGATGGAAGGAGAGGTGCAAGGGTGAGAGATGGAAGGAGAGGTGCAGGAGTGAGAGATGGAGAGGTGCAGGGGTGAGAGATGGAAGGACAGGTTCAGGGGTGAGAGATGGAAGGACAGGTTCAGGGGTGAGAGATGGAAGGAGAGGTGCAGGGGTGAAAGATGTAAGGAGAAGTGCAGGGGTGAGAGATGGAAGGACAGGTTCAGGGGTGAGAGATGGAAGGAGAGGTGCAAGGGGGAGAGATGGAAGGAGAGGTGCAAGAGTGAGAGATGGAAGTAGGGAGTGAGAGGTACAAAGGGTGAAAAAGGGAGTTAAGGATAATTGTATAATCAACACTGGTGCTGCGCTTACTGTATATTTAAAAATGAATGTTTTGCTATGGCTGAAAAATTGGACTTTACACATATATTTGTATAAAAATACAAGTGTTTTATTAATTAATATCCTAACAATCCAATGGAACCTTCAATAAATATTGTGCATAAAAAGTCGACTGTATTCAATTACAAAAAACACATATCTTGTATAATAAAAGGATGACGCTACTCCTCACCTCTTATGGCGGAATTCAAGTGTTTTGTGCACCGGCAGCCACTAGATGGCGCCAGATGGAGCAATTCAAGTGTTGCTCCATTTGGGCGTGTACAGCCGCCTGCGTTGACATTACTGTTATGTTGTTTCGTCATTTTGACTGGCTGGTAACTAGTATCTATATATGTTAGTATTGTGGAGCAATGAGTAAAATATAGATTTAAAAAAGTCAATAACGTAAGATTATTATAAGGACCCAATAAATAATTGGTACTCTCACCATAAAGAGCAAATGGTGATAAACTACCTATATTTATGACCAGATCTGCAGTTAAACATACAATAACTTATATGTATTCTCATTGATTTTAACGCAAATTGAGCTAGATACAACATTTTCCCAAACTTTAGACCATTCTTCATTATCTAAAGCAGTGGTTCCCAACCTCGGCCCTCAAGTATCCCCAACAGTTCATGTTTTCCAGGTCACCTAGCAGTTGAACAGGTGTATTCATTACTCAATGACACATTATAAAAGACCCACAGGTGGAGCTAATTATTTAACTTGAAATCCTGTGAGGAGACCTGGAAAACATGAACTGTTGGGGGTACTTGAGGACCGAGGTTGAGAACCACTGATCTAAAGCAGTACCAAAGTCCATCTCCCAGGCCGTCTCATGGGGATCACATTGTAAAGAGGACTTACTGGCGTTGTGTACAAGAGGGAGATTAAACCTGTAGTTGAGGGGCGTCTGAGACACAAGGCCTGAAGGGTGGACAGGGTCCGGCTGATGAGAATATGTTTCACTGTAGATTGAAAGTGACTAAGTTGCAGAAACTGGTAACAATTCCTAGAAGGAATGGCTTTATCTTCTTGGATCTGAGAAAACTGAGGGAAACTTGCATCTCTAGTAATATCATTTAAGTAGAGGATACCTCTGTCTTGCCATGGATACCTTGTGTTTGCCTGGAGGGAAAGCAAGGTTGTGTAAAATTGGAACAATGGCAGCTTCTGCTTTTATAATGTATGTTCTCCACAAGTTTCTGAAGGAAGTGTGGCTCGGGAAGCCCTCAGTATCCTGGCGGTTGGGATCACAACAGTCAGAATGCTGATCGTGGCTTCCCAACAGTCAAAATCCCAATTATTAGAGATGAGCGGGTTCGGTTTTATTGGTTTTACTCGGATTTACTCGGTTCTCAAAACAGCATCTTATTGGCTCACAAATGTCATGTATTTTGGATAGCCAATAAGAAAAATCTGGATAAAACCGAACTGGCATTAATTCTGGCGTTACATCTGAACCCGCTCATGTCTACCGATTATAAGCACTGGGGTTAGGGTTAGGCACTAGGTGGTGGGTTAGGGTTAGGCTTCATGGGATGGGGAAGGGTTAGGCTGCAGGACAGACAGTTAGGGTTAGGCTGTGGGATCTGTGGCTTAGGGTTAGGGTGCGTAAAGGGTTGGTCAGGTACAGGGGTACGGTTAAAATACTCAGCGGGATCTGCTGGAATTCTGAATATTGGGAAGCCACTGCCGGGATTACGATACCCTCCTTGTGGCTCATTCCATGACAATTTCTGTGTTGCCTTTCTCAAGGCCCTTACTGGTGCTGTGGTGCTTTTATATTTTGTACCAGATGTAATAGGTAAAATACAGTATCTCCGCCCTCAGCTATAGCAGTGAGTGGACATACCTGCAACAATAGAAGCTCTGCAACTAGTATAGAGTCTACCTTAATGAAAGCACACAACTGTCACATCACAGACTGCATAAGAAAGTACTGTCTCTACAGACTTCTAATCTACAAAAATGATTGCTGTTAATCACCAATTCATAAAATGCTTCCATTATCCCAGCCTACCCTTAGCTCCCGCTTTACCACAGCTTATCCGTTTTATAGAAAAACATCACTTAAGTTAATTGACCATATTTAGGCTATTTAACTTTGACCTATTGTTAACACTTCATTTTCAACCACTTTTTGCTGGAATATTTTCATCTGCACAGATTAGACCTAAAACATTCTTTTCTGGGGAACTCAAATGCATCCATTAGCTTTATTGGGACAATTATTTTCCATACATCATATACTGTATGTCAATGGGGCAATGATGGACTATTAAATATTCCAGTGCTAATTAAATATATTTGGTTTATGATTTTACATCACTTTTTCTCCCTTTGTGACAGGTCCTCCTGTGTAAGCACCAGCCCCCCCTTCCCCCCCCTAATCTTGGCTACTGACGCTGCCTTGCTCCACATACAGTAGTAGGTACTCTTCACCTGTAAGAAGGGGGCTGCCCATGCAGGGTCGTAGTCCTGCTCGTAATGCTATCAGATTACTGACCATGTTTCCTACCTTTACCTCTCCTGGGCAAACTGTGGGAAGAGTGGAACATAACTTTCCCCCCTTATTCTGCAACTAGAAGCAGGCCTTAATATCCTGTATGTAACAAAAGACAGGTATAAGGCCCTCAGGCCATTTATCATTAATATTTCAGTAGTTGTATCAGTCATACTGGCTCCCCATTTCTAGCCTGGATTTCCAAACTCCGTTAAGTACCTGTTCATGACATCACCACAAGGAAGTAAGCGTAATAGCCTGCGAGTTGCAGGCAGCCATGAGATTCTGCCATACTCGCCAACTTGCTATTTCTCCTCTCCGGGAAAAGGCCGGAGAGCAGACGCTGTTGACTATTTTGGGAGGCATGATTCGGCTATCACTTCATTAGGCTCCACCCCAATCACAACAAAATGGCACAATTTGAGAGTCTGGGTCATTTAGCCCCGCCCCCTCCATACAGCACCACAGTTCCTGTGATTATCTCCCATCCTGCCCACTTCACTAGGTAGTGGGCAAAATGTGGGAGATCCGCCTACTCTTCGGGGGTGCGGGGGACTACCTGAAAAATCGGTAGTATCATGCAGCTACTGGGAGAGTAGGTAAGAATGGATTCTGCCATTTGGCATCTAGATTTTAAGCGGTATTTATTTAAAAGGAAAAAACAACCTTTTTAAAATAAAAAAAATTAGAGGCTAATGGCATGCATCCTGGCATTTTGTATAGCAGGTATGCATGAATACTTACCTGCCAGGACAGCTCCTCTATAGAGCTGTCCTGGTGAAGAAATTACTTCCGAGTTTATGACCTGGAAGCCTTAAAGCACATGCTCAGCCAGTGCCCACCACATGCAGCAGAGGGAGAAGCATCCTTTGTATCCGCCTCCATGGATTTTTTTTGAAAATAAACCCATAGGATTCCCTAGGTAACACCATATATAGATGGCTTTGCCTATAGGGCAGAATCAGGGGCGGATCCAGAACAAAATGACAGGGGGGGCACCATGACAGGGGAAGGCGGGGGGGGGGGGGGGGAGGGGGATTTTTGCGCACGCTCCTGGGAAGGTGGGTGTGGTCTCATAACAAGGGTTGTGACGTCACAGTGCCATACCAACGAGCCACAACCTCATTTTTTATCACGCTGTGGACATGGAGTACAGGTCTGGTGGCTAGTGAGTGACAGGGTGAGTATACAAGGACAGGTCTGGTAGGGGACAGGGTGAGTGTGCGGGGATAGGGTGAGTGTGCAGGGGCAGGTCTGGTAAGGGACAGGGTGAGTGTGCAGGGACAGGTCTGGTAGGGGATAGGGTGAGTGTGCAGGCACAGGTCTGGTAGGGGATAGGGTGAGTGTGCAGGGACAGGTCTGGTAGGGGACGGAGTGAGTGCGTATATAGGGGGTATCACCTCATACAGGGCACACAGTATATAGGAATAGTATGGACAGGTATACAGGGGGAGTCACCTCAGTACACATGGCACAGTTTATAGGATATAGGGGGTATGGCACATATAGGCAATGACACTATAGTAGGTATATAAGTGAGGGTCTTACCCTGGCATAGGAGTCGGTCATATCATCCTCATGGTCGTCATGACCATGGCCCGTTGCGGTGGACACCGGCGCCTTGGAGGCCAGAGTGGAGCTGGTGTGGAGATTCTGCACACGGAGAGAGCGCAGAAACCGGGCAGCCCCGGAGAGCCGCAGCGCCCGCACACACAAGGGCATCGCCATGATCAGGCTGCCCTGACTGACAGCGACCGCAGCAGGTACAGGCAGCGGTGGGACCCAGCCACAGTAGTCCGGGCACACACACACACACACACACACACACACACACGAAAAAAGAAAAAAATCATATTGGCACACACAGAAAAAACCCACACACTAGCCACTACAGAAAACAATAAAACACATTGGTCACTACAGAAAAAAAACTACATTGGCCCCGGACAGTAAAAATAAAGATAATGTATGCCTCACAAAAAAAATAATACATTGGCCCCCAGGTGGAAAATATTAAAAGACATTGGCCTACAAAATAAAAAAAAGGGGTGGACAGTGTATGTGCTGCATTTGGTGGTGGGGGGGGGGGGGGGATTGGGGGTACTCTTTCAAGGGGGCTGACACACACAGACAGAAGCTGACACACAGGTTCTGACACTCACACAGATACTGACGCACTGTTGCTGACACAGACACACAGAAAGATGCTGATACTGACACATAGAAACATGCTGACAGACAGCTGTTGACACACAGACGCTAACACAGACAGACACTGACACTGACACACAGAAACATGCTGACACACTGACGCAGACAGATGTTGCCACAGACACTGACACACAGATGCTGATACATTGACAAACAGATGTTGACACAGATGCTGACTTACTGATATACACAAACTGACACTGAGGATTCAGGAATAACTTTCCTGCAGCTCTCCTAGGCATCCAAACCCTGACCTCCTATCATAGAACAGTCCCATCTTACACAGCGTGCAGTATCCGTGTATGTCTGACTTTGCAAATGCGTCCTCTCCCTGCAGCAGCGAGAGGACGCATTGCAAAGTCAGACATACACGGATACACGGGTGAGGGCAGCAGCCAGCAGACTCTCTCTTCACTGCCGCGGCTCCGGCTTGAAAGGGTTTCTGAGCATGCGCAGAAGCTCTTATCGCCGCAGCCGCGGATATAGGAGCCAATCCGCCGCTGTGACCACGCTACTCCGCTCCGGCCAGCCCTGCTTCCTGGTGACACGCTATATTCATAATACAGTAGCGGCATGGGCTGTGGGGACCGCAGGTTGCATGCGGTCCCCACAGCCCATGCAGCTACTGTATTATGAATATATCCTAAATGACAGGGGGGGCACGTGCCTGGGTGCCCCCCCCCTAAATCCGCCACTGGGCAGAATCTCTGGAAAGTTACGATTTCCGGAGTGTATAGCCTATTGGCACATTGCATCCCCATATAATTTTATGGGGACTGCTGTGCTGTGGATCTGCAGCTGTTATCTCTGATATCTGCTGTAAACCTTTTAATACACAGCAGTTTTCAGTGGGTTTACCACATCTTCAGCTTTGATGAACTCCGCCCTAAGGCCTAATTCAAGATTGATTGCAAATGCAAAATCTTCCTCTAATGGGCAAAACCATGTGCACTGCAGGGGAGGCAGATATAACATGTGCAGAGAGAGTTAGATTTGGGTGGGGTTTGTTCAAACTGAAATCTAAATTGCAGTGTAAAAATAAAGCAGCCAGTATATACCCTGTACAGAAACAATATAACCCACCCAAATCTAACTCTCTCTGCACATGTTATATCTGCCCCACTTGTAGTGAATGTGGTTTTGCCCATTAGAGGAAGATTTTGCTTGAATTTGGCCCTAAATCTCCAAAGTCTTGAGGCTGCCTGCAATCCGCAGATTGAATAACGTTAACCAGAGGCAAAGTTGCTGTATGCGTTATCCTGCTTCAGTTTCCACAATTTATAAGCCTTCTGATTATTTATAAATGAGTGATGAAATGTAGGCATTTGTATGGATGTACACAGTAAATAGAATCAATATACTGATCATAAAGTCCAGATTAAGGACTCTAAAAACATTTAACTTTACCATTAAAACCCTCAGAAAGACCCATTACCTAAGTGTATTACTATATACAACAAGCATCATATGGCATTATAATTGGCTACTGCTTTAACTTCAACGGTAAGCCCATCAGCCCCTCCCACCTCATGGCCACGATCTCTATACTGCCACAATAGCTGGACCTCTCAGACAATTACTATCAGTGTAGCTGTAGATGGTTCCATACACCAATAATTCTGTAGGAAATAGGAGTCTGAAAATTATTCATCCCCAATTATTACATTTTTGTGTGGTTTGCAAATGTAAATGTTAAGCCTAGTGGTAGCATTACCCTAAATTTACAAGCTGAGTCCCCTTCTCTCTCTGTTTTTTTTGGGTGTGGATCATAGGGTAGACAATAACTAGGTCAACAGTCATTAGGTTGACCACTATATGTCGACAGTGACTAGGTTGACCAGGGCCAGCAACAGAAATCATGGGGCCTGGTGCAGTGATATCTCCGGGCCCCCTCAGATTTTATATATATATATTTAGTTTAAAGAAGCCGCGCATCCAGATCTCATTCAGTCTCTTTGATTAGTTGTATTAATGAACCGTCTATGTCCCGCTCTGAGATGTATCCTGCCGCTTCCTCCGTGCTAGAACCAGAGCCACTGGTTCAATTGTACATGCAAACAAGAAGAAAAGTGGAGGGCGCAGGTGTGAGTAAAAATTACAATTCCATTTAATTACAATACATGCTCACATACATCTTAGCTTCTAAAAGTATGCTCCGTGATCCGTGTAATGGTTCGAGCATCCGGACCGCTCTCTCCCGCACAAATTCAAACGGCTGGCCTCAAGTGCCGTGAGCACCGCTCGTTGCTAGGCGATGACCGACCAGATGACGTCACAACGTCCAACGTTCCGTTAGCCACTCCCAACGCGTTTCATCGATGGACTTCGTCAGGGGGGTGTCATTAGGTTGACCACTATATGTCGACAGTGACTAGGTCAACCAGGGCCAGCAACGAAATCATGGGGCCTGGTGCAGTGATATCTCCGAGCCCCCTCAGATTATATATATATATATATATATATATATATATAGAACAACAAATGAGGCGGCACTACCAGTTGAAAAAGCAAACAACCTTTAGTGGTTCATCGACGTTTTGGGGGTCTCACCCCGTCATCAGGATGTTATCCTGATGACGGAGTGAGACCCCCGAAACGTTGATGAACCACTAAAGGTTGTTTGCTTTTTCAACTGGTAGTGCCGCCTCATTTGTTGTTCTATGTATAAGGGGCTATTTACAAGGGGCCTGCACATCCCCGGGAAGGCACACCAGGAAGTTACATTTCAGGGATCACGCTGCCCTGAGTGAGTGCCGGGTTTGGACATTATATATATGGAAAAGAAGAAGAAATGGAGGGCGCAAGGTGAGTATTAGGTCAATAAAACTTTACTGCCAATTCTACACTCACATACATTTCAGTTTAAAGTCACCGGCGCAATGAAGAGAACCAGTGTAGCTTCCGGATAGCTAGCACTGATAACCGCCACGGCTCCCCAGATGACACGGACGCTGTAGTTTCCAGCTCCACGGACTCCAGCACGAGAACCAACACACTCCGGTACTTCGGTCAGAAGGTCTCGCCTCACACGTCCTGCTGGCCACGCCCAACGCGTTTCATCACGGGACTTCGTCAGGGGGTGTCTTTATATATATATATAAAAAGCGCAGCTGAATTTGCTGCGTTATATAAGTAACTGTTAATAAATAAATAAATATGTATGCATTCATTTATCTATACACATATATGTGTATATCTCACCTCCCCCCCCACACTTCACAGTCTGTGTCTCCTTCTCTCCTTACTCCCACACACCCCACAGACTGTCTCTCCCTAATGACTCCATGCTGCATTCACAGCTCCCCAACCCCATCCCAAAGCAATTGTACCCCCTCACTCAACCGCGCTGCCCAGTATCCAGACCCGAACACTGCACAGCAGGTACCATGCAGCCCTCACTCCCCACCAGAAGAGGTCGTCACAGGGTACGGGAATCCTGGCTAGTGGAGCTGCAGCCATGTCCCATAACTGCCTGCAACAGAGCTGGACCCGGAAGGGCGGGGGCACACTCACGCCGCGCAGTCACTGTGTGTGAGAGACTCCTTTCACTCTGAGGCTGTGCCTACACCATATACTTCTCACTGCCCTATTTGGACACGCCAGCTCACATCCCTGCCGGGCACTAAGTGGCATACACTTGGGGCCCCTCTAATCCTTGGGGCCCGGTACAGGTGTCCCCTTTGACCTCCCCGGTCGCCAGCCCTGAGGTCGACACCTGAAATAGGTAGACACGGTGATTAGGTCAACATGGAAAAAGGTTGACATGATTTTTTTTCACATTTTTATGGTATCGTTTTCTCCGTAAAATGACCAGGAACCCCAATCAGTGCACCATATACCCTCGCTATGCTCGCCATGCTTTGGGCAAGGTGCCTCGCTCTGCTACCTATTGCGCTCAGCAAAGGTTACTAGTCCCAATCATAGTCCACGTGGATCGTAAGGAATGAAAAAGTAAAACAAAATGAAAAAAAATTGTGAAAAACTCATGTTGACCTTTTTACATGTCGACCACGCCCACGTCGGCCTAGTGACCATGTCGACTTATAGACAATGTCGACCAGATGCATGTCAACCAATATTGATTGAACTAATGAGTGTCGACCTAAGTGCTGTCGGCCTTAAGACCGGATCCCCTGTTTTTTACCTAGTCCTGTTTAATTGCTGTGTTCCCATTGTACATTGCAACAAAATAAGCTGATGCTACAGTATTTAAATAAATGTTAATAAATACAGACTATGCTTTGGCTTTGCTAAAATTGTATTATTAGTTATTGCTACAGAATTTGAAAAATATATATATGCTTGGAATAGAGGATTGTCCAGGATATATTAAGGATGCAATCCACGTAAACGGTAAGCCAGGTATAACATATTTAGCTGGGTTTGTTCCTAGGTTCCATCTGCAGGCGTTAATGAGTTAAGCATCCTCCTGGGCTCCAGTTTCATGTGTGCAGTTCTTTTATTTGTGGTCAATTTACAGGGAGAACTGCTTCTTGCTGTAGAGGGGAGAAAGGTGATAGATGTTGACATCCAGAATAAGGCTGAATATATTTTAAACAAAAATAAATGATGCAGTAATAGGTTTGGATCCTTGAGTTACCAGAACAGACCAAGCTTTGCATCCATAAGAGAGAGAGATCACAAGCAATATACACATAATACAGAGTCATTAGTATCAGGATGAAAAGCTCAGGCATGTACAGGACCACAGAGACCTGCCAAATAGAGGAATTTAATAAATTAAAGGGCCAGTCTCACTGCTGAATTAAGTGACTTCAGAGCAGTCATACGTTCAGAGGGTTAAATGTTGATTACCTTTTTAGATTAAAAGACTAGGCGGGTGTGCAATGATTTACTACCCAGTGCATTCTATAGACCTGCTTTTATTAACGCTTTGTATTAATATACAATTGAGACACTTTATTTCAGTTTTGTTACCCTACAGATTTATGCTTGCCTTTTTTTTTACGACCTTGATAGAATCAGCAATTGTGTTACATACTTGCCTACACTCACGGAAAGTCTGTCCGGGCGAATTTCGAATTTTGGGGCGTCCCCACGGACATCCAGGAGAGTAGGTTACCCTCCCACATCCCCCCACCCTCCACTACCTAGGCATGGCAGTAGCCTTTCAGTCAATGCAATTTATCTTGATGAAAACTTGAGTCAATGTAGGTGGGCATATAAAAGGGGGATATAAAGGAGGGTGGTGGGGGTGTTTCATCTTATTGACATTGTCCTGTTAGATTGTAAAATAGCAGGCGATTAATCCATTGACATTTTGTAGTCCGGGAATGTAAATAATCGGTTTGATGCAAATTTTTAGTTTTCCTACATTTTCTTGCCATGTCCAGATCTGTGTCTGCGCCGACAGTCACTGACCCCTAAGTCGCAGCATGATTGCCTGGGGCAGTGACGGCCAGCATTTCAGAAAACACGTCAGCCCCATTTCCTGGGCGTACCGATGCCAGCGGCTGCCTGCTCCACTGGCCCCGGACGCATGAATACACCGTCCATCCAGCGAATAATACTTTGAAAATAAATCAACAGAAAACGACTGCTCATGTGACTTCTAGGCAGATATTGTGTGTCCTAATTTTACATCGTGTACACCTGCAGAATCCTGGGCCACAATTAATTCACATGTTTAATGAATAGAAAACTTTGAAACCTGAATCCGAGACGGGATGTGAAGATTTGCAAGTTTTATGCTGGAAAGACTGGGGTAGTAAAAATGAGATAAACCAGAATATTCCTGAAATCTTGTGAGGGCGAAATTTCCGGAATAAAGCTTGTATATTATTAATTTGACAACCAAAAAGTAAAGCTTAAGTGTGGCAGAATGCCATAGAAGGCCCTGTTGGTGAATACTTTAATGAGATTCTTGAGGGGAGAAAAAAATGGAGCAGGGATTTTAAAATGTCTTATAAACGTTTAACCTTTACATTTATCTATTATGTATTAATAACGTGTATTTAAATGCTGAACCGTAAAATTCTAAGTGTATAATAGAAGTGTTTTAGGTATTTTTTTTTCTAGAAGAATATTTTGAAATTGGCTACAATTATAACTCTGACCTTTTGACTCCTTGCGAGCAGAGCAGGATGGTGATGTCATCACAGAGGACCGCAGCGCAGTGATTTAGAGGGGAGATAATTAGTGAGTTTCTTATGTGATTATTTAAGTAAGAAAGCTAAAACCTTTTTACAGAAATACATATAATACATATTTCTGTAAAAAAGTATGTAAAAAGCCTATAACACATTAAAAGAACAAAAGACAATGTTAAAATCCCTTTTCATGCGCTGCTACGTAGCAATTAGATACACACAATTGCAAGGTGAGGAATCCCAGCTGATGAAGAGTTTATTGGGGGTTGTAGTCCAAGTACTTGAGAGTAGCTGATTATTTATTTATACAAATTAAAACAATGACCTCATATACAGCATGCTCAAGTATACATGTAAAGGTAACAGTGAAAAAATCTACAATATAAAAATAAACTACTGTAACACATGAATGATATAATAAAATAATACTATGGGGGAGGAATTCTATTAGCCATGGCTATTTAGTTATCCCCGAAACCGGCACTTATCTGGGATTTTTTTCCCAATCCCAATAAACAGCCCCATTATCGCGATCGTTAAAACACATAGGTCTGTGCCCTTATCACGGATTCTATATGTTTTCCCCCGAAAATAGATCATTTTTATTCACCCATTTATCGGAAACTTTGAAAATGGATGAATGTGGGTTTAAAAAAAAAAAAATTAAAAAAGGGAGACCCCAACTACAAACATCTAATCTGTCCCTCTGTGCCTAATTCAGAGATGTACTTACACCCGATGTTTTTAGTTCTGCATATGCGCATGTACGAGTGCCCCAAACGCTGCAGAATGATTGACATGCTGCTGGTATTTGGGCGCAGTAGCGACAAGAAGCACCCCAGAAAACAGGGGGCACGTCATCCCCGTTTTCTGGGTGTGCTGAAGCCAGTGGCTGCATCCTTGAATGCAGCTTCAGTGGCCCTGGTTGCATCAGGTCACACATTTGATCCGATGCTGCGCCCTCACAGAAGACGGCAGTGGGCGTCTTTTAACTATAGATGCCTCCTGCGGCTTTTGCACATGTGTACACATTCTTTATTGGTTTGTGCCAGGAGGGAGACATGTAATTCCTTATCCTGTTGCACAGTGAGTGACAGAAGATCTCTTTTAGCTAAACACAGTAACACTTATCTGTGTCGCTCACTTACCAGGCCTCAATATTTTATTAGGGCCCGAGATTAAAAGAGCACTTATTGATGTGTTATTCCGGCAGACAGAATCTAACTAGGGTTTCGTATTTTCTTTAAAATATTATACAAGTAGACAACACGATTATGTTCATCTCTAATTAGAAACTCACAAATTGATTTTTTTTCCACCATAAAAAGTTAATTTTATATACTGCTCAATTTATCTGTTTGAAATTACACATTTTACTGAGGGCAGGCATGTCTCCCTGCTTTATTGCAGCCATAAAATAATTTTTTATTTAGCCGACAAGCTAGTATGTCTGTGCGAAGGTGCCCTTATAGAGTGCATCTGGCTATGCTCTGGACCCAAAAACATATTCAGTTATGTGGGACTAAACCTTAACAAGTATTTTTATATCAGGGTGAACTGGAATATGTTACCTTTCCCTGGTTTACTGACACGTTTTTTCTGGAAACAATCTCTCATGCATCTTAAGCAGACTGTCTAGACGGCTTGGGTATAGGTAACCATACTGACGCCGGGATCCAGGGGTTTAGAATGCCGGCGGGGAGGCATGGGCAATGAAGCTCGCCACAGGCGGGCACTGGCTACAGGTTCTATTTCCACTCTATGAGTGTCATGGACTCCCACGAGTGGGAAGAGTTCCTTGTAGTCGGCATGCCGACTGTCAGGATTTTGAGAGGTCAGGATGCAGGCGTCGGTACTGTGACCAGCAGCTCCTGACCGCAGGTCCCATAACTACATCCAGTCTAGACTTGCTGAGTGCTGGCTGGTGAGTGACTCAAGTTTCAAGGAAGCCTGGATTGTACATAGGTCAGAACAGATGTTTCACACCTTGATGTAGCCAAATCGAATAGCCTAAGCTACTGTACTCAAAAGATTAGCCAAGGTTGGGACAGGTAGTCATTATAGTTGATAAGAATGCCAGGTCATTAATTGAAGTGAAACACTATAGAATATTGCAGTTAGCAAGGCAAACATCCATGTTTCTAAGGGCCATGGCAAGACGATACCTCCCAGGGCAATGTGTATCGGTATCCGTTTGGATGGTGGACCATGTTATGGTCGACAGTCATTAGGTCGACCACTATTAGTCGACATTCACCTGGTCGACATGGACACATGGTTGACACATGAAAATGGTCGACACATGAAAAAGTCAACATGAGTTTTTCACATTTTTTTCCTTTTGTGGAACATTTCCATACTTTACGATCCACATGGACTACGATTGGGAATGGTTACCTGTACCAAGCGCAGCGGTAGTTGAGCGAGGCACCTTTTGCTCGCCATGCTAGGGGACGCGGTGTACTAATTGGGGTTCCCCGTCACTTTACACAGAAAACTACATCAAAAAAAGTAAAAAACCCCATGGTGACCTTTTCATGTGTCGACCTTTCATGTGTCGACCATTTGTCCATGTCGACCATGCCAATGTCGACCAATAGTGGTCGACCGTATAACTGTCGACCATAACATGGTCGACCATTCATACCGGAACCATGTGTATCAGCCATTGTACTGTAGTTGACAGTAGACACCATTATACACATGTGCAGTTCTAACCTGTCTTTTTGGAAGGCCTGCCTAGTGGATAATATCTTTATCACCTTCTTGTCTTTGCCATCAGAGGTTGTACCTAAAGAGGTGCCAGAGTGGATAAAGAACACAAGGTGTGGATACAATGGGACACGCTGACCTGCATGCCTGAGAACTGCACACATAGTAAATGGAACTAAGATTTTTATACTGTAGCTTATTAACAGTGACATGCAGTCATGGTAGGCAGGGAGTCAGAGCCTCACCTGTCATACTCCAGTATACTCCAGAGTTTTGACTATAAACATTATTAGAATAATAAAAGAAATGTATAACTTATAAATATCATCTTTGTATTATTCTAATAATTTTTATTATCAAAATTCACCAAATTTGCAGCGGAAATACAGGGACAGTAATGGAGAGAACAGAGGTGAGGCAGCTTTGAGCTCAGCCTCCCCTCTGTGATAGTCAAAAACGTCAGGGGCTGGAGACGGTGCCGCATTGTGACCAATAATATGTCAAAAAAAGCACAAGGGAAGGCAGCTATCAGATCTGCATCAATGATGGGTGTGTGGCTTGATGCAATGTCAGGTGGCTTATATGGGAAGTTCCCCAGCAACCAACCAAGAGCAGTCAACATGAAGGAGAAGCTGATGATCAAGGTGGCTAAAAAGCAGGGAATGGGGCTGCGCAAGGGGGCACAGGATTGGCCAACTCTCCCCCTGTGGGCAACAAGGAGTTTCTGTTTTCCTGTGATTAACAGGTTAATAAGTTTCCTTTTATTGCAGTAAACTGTCAGTGTTGGTATAAAAGTATCCAGATTAGCCCATCTCTTCTCATAAATGATACAAAGAGCAGTTGATATATGTACAAACAGCAAGTTATCTGCAATTTACTGAATATTTAGAATGGTCACTGGAGCCCATTGTACAATCTGCTTAAATTATGAACTGTAGTGTAACCTGATTCCAGAAGTAATAAAGACTATCTCCATCACAGAGTTTAGACTGGTGTTACTGATGTTTAACAATATAATCAGCAATGCAAAATAATCAGCAATGCAATGCAATATAACCAGCAGGTTCCTCACACACCCATCTGTAGTTGAAGGGCCCCACTGTATTTATGTTAGATGCCCCGTGGGCAGCCATTTTGCCTTACTGAAAAGACAGCAACATTGCCTGTCATTCTTTCAACTGCACTGCCAGTATCATTACTAGAAACATTCCTAACCATATTGCCAAATTACATTGCTAGTAGAGACGTGCCATTCGGTTTTATAAAATCCGGACCCACCTCTATTTAGGGACTCCGAGTCAAAGCGAATCCCGCTTCAGGTCTCTTGGGATTCGGAGTTGAACCAAGTCTCAGTTTTGGATCTTTCCATAGTGGTGGGTCTTGTATTTCAAATCCAAATTTTGTGTTTTGGATTTCATTTTGGAAATTTTTCAGGTGCCATTTTAGTGGCCAAAACTGACTGGAAATTACTAAATATTAATTTTATTGATAGTAATAATAGTATATGAACAAAAACAGGTTAATATTACAAGACTTTAGCTGTTTCTAAACATTTTCAAAAAATCTGCAACCGAACCAAAACACTTGAGGGTGATTTTGCCAAAACTGAAAAGCAGGACTAAAACGCTGAGGGTGGTTTTTGCAACCAAGGCAGGAGGGTCCGCGCACATCTCCAATTGCTAGCCATATTGCTGGTCCTATTGCTGACCACATGACGTGTGATGTGGAGTTGCTGGGGGGGGGGGATGTCACTGTTTGTGCTCTCCCATTCACTGGATATAGGGGGTAATTCAGACTGCATCGCTGCAGCGGCAGCGATCGCAGTCTCAATTACTATGCGTGGTGCACATGCCACGTGGGCACACTGCGCATGTGCAGCCAGTGAGATGCGAAAGCATCACACTGGTGCGATTGCTTCTGCCTGATTGACAGGCAGAGGTGGTCGCAGGCCTGGAGGGGGCATGCCAACGGCGTTAGAATGCCGTAGGCTGGGCGTGATCCGGACAACGGAGGCGTGTCCGGACCATTGGGGGGAAGGCTACGGCGGCTGCGTGACGTCACATGCAGCCGCTGCGACCCGGGACACGGCAGATGGTCCCCTGCCAGCACGCAGGAGCTGCGCTGGCAGGGAACTACTTGTCTGGTACAAAAACATCGCCTCCGTGCGATGCTTTTGTACCTGTGCGGGGGGGCAGGGCCTGACATGTGGGCGGACTGGCATGTTACAGTAAATGATCGTAGATGTGCTAAATTTAGCACATCTACGATCAACTCTGAATTACACCATAATTATTTATTAGATTTATTAAACTTCCACTACCCACCATAGAAGTAACTTGGAAGGGAGCAGGATATTGGAAGTACAGTTGAACACTTTATGCCCATTTATTAAGTCCTCATTATCTGAGGGTTCCTTCTCTGGGATGGCAGCATTCACCATATTTAGAAACAGGGTACTAGTACTTAAAAGTGTTGTAGACATCTCCTGGTAAACTGTGATAATGAATTACATCTTCTTGTGTTTGGGGGAGAGACCTTTCTAACACACTAGTCATCTCCTTCTCAATCAGGAAGGAGGCGTTAACTCAAGCTAGTGCTATGGTTTCCTCCCCCCTCTGACATCATTGCTGCAACTGACCAGTAGAGGGCAGTGTAAGAACTTTGTGGCAATCACAGATACATTACATGTTATATCGTCTATACTGTCCTTCGGTGTTGAAACATGTTAATACTCAGCAATAAAATGTGCACCTGATTAATATGTTGAAGGTGATGGTGAGGCTTCCCAGCCATTGTTTCACACTCATATGGTTGAGATATATGTGCTAATTTGCAAGGTGTTAAAAATTGCATTTGTGCTGATTTTGACACCTTGTCGTGTCATATTCAGCAGGTGAATCTTCTACAGCTTTGGTATCGGAAAAGTTAAACAGTGAATAAGAAAACATTCATACAGTAGAACACAAGAACAAACACCTTTACATACATTTCACACAGATCAGAGAAGACAGGTATAATATAACACTATACATAATAATTGTGGATAGCACTGAGTCACACCTTACAATTCAAAAGCCCAGGGGGTATATTTATTAAAGAGCAGGTTCTTAGAAATGGAGATGTTTCCTATAGCAACCAATCAGATTCTACTTGTTATTTATCTAGCATCTTCTAGAAGATAATTGCTAGAATCTGGTTGCTATGGGCAACATCTCCAATGCTATAAACCTGCACTTTAGTAGGTATACCCAATAGTGCAGAGAGGGGGGAAGGGTACATATTACCCAGGCCCAGGTCTGCTGAACTGGCCCAGTGGGGGCAGCAGGCCCCCTCCCCCTTACCTGGCAGCAGCAGCTGTAGCTCTTCTCCTCAGCCCAGCACACACTGCTGTGTACTGGGCTGCAGTGTGGACATGTAGGTGCATAAAATACAATTTTTTTTCAGTATTTTTTTTTTAAGGGTGCTTGTCCACGCCTTCTGTGATTAGGCCACACCCCCTGAAAAGGACCTGGCCCAGCCAGGCTCTCTACTGCCCTGGATATACCCCACGGGATTGATTTTCTATATTTGGCCATAAGGCATTTTCAAGGCATTAGTAGTTTAATGTTAATGCTTTATATATTTCTGCTAGTGACGTGTATGCTAGACAAATACAAAAAAACAAATAAAATATTAGCGCTGCTGTCAACACACTCTAAATGACATTAACCACCTGCAGCTGTCCAATAAGGGTACCCAACAACCTTTAGAAGAAAAACAGTTTAAAAAGAGTTTCAGACAGCACTGGTTTGATCAGTATAAGTATGATTTTATTTTATATATAATAAAAAACATAAATAAATAAATAAAATCACATATAGACAATTCCGGGTGGTGGCAATACAAAATATCACATTTAAAATCGGACATGAGATACCATCAAGGGGTAATTTTGTTAGTCAGTCCTGTAAGTAGGTTATTAGTATGTTGTAGTATATAGAAGTCCAAGACCCACAGCTCTGAATTTTGGAATGGGTTAAGGGCCACATACACTACTGCGACATGTTCATCTGACATGTCGCAGGCGATCGCTTGCAATCACCCCGGCAGCCTCCCGGGCGGCAGGATCGCCCAAGATACATCGTATGCTGTCCTTTTGCATACAATATATCTTGGGCGATCCCAGCCATGCCTGCGGGGTCCGACCTATCACGAGTGCAGCACGTTCAATCTGGAGGATCCGATGCTCACGGGGCCACGCATCGGATCAGATACACAGCCAAGATGCCCTATTTCAACCAATATATCGGACCGAATTGGGCTGAAATCGGGCATAATTGTTCTAGTGTATGGGGCCCTTTAGTGTTAGTTATTTCAACAGAGCAAGCAGTATTAGGTAAACCTAACCCAGGCTATACTTACTAAGGTCAGGACGCTGGATGTAGCGATTTCGGCGTTGGTCTCCTGATGGGGCTTCCGGCGCTGACATTCTGACGTGTGTTTGGTGTCGGGATTCCGACAGCGGGTATCTCGACAGGCAGCAAATTAACCGGATCCTGTTTTAAACTAGGAATTCCTTTACATTCATATGTTTTAAAGTCCACAGGAACGTAAGTAAATTAGGCAGATCGAACTAAGGCTTGTGGGGGCTCCAAGACAACTAGCTTGAACACAAAATGGAATGACATTCGTATGACAACCTTAGTTCCTACCAGACTCCAATGGCAATGGGCTCCACAGGCAGTACACAAAGCTCTGATTGCCTGGTACACCTAAAGGACATTTAAGTGTACCGGTGGCAGGGGCGGATTGGCCATAGAATTTACCAGGAAGATTCCTTGTAGGTCGATGTGTGTTGTCTTGTGGCCCCACCTCCCACATGACAGAAAGCCCACCAAACTCATTGCACTGCATTGTCCCATTCATTCTGTTATTCCATCTCTGCAGTGCAGCAATTCTGCCATCCAGTGATGCTGCCATGGCTACACAGTATGTTATACCTCTTGTGCTGCCCATGTCGGGCCACTTCTACAAAATTTTACAGGGCCACTTTTAGTTCCCAATCCCCCTCCTGGTCTCAGACACAACTACAGCATAAGACACAAGGAACGCCGCAACTGCGTACAATCAACAGATCAGTAATGTGCGGTGGTGTGAGGCAGGTGAGGTTGAGCCTTTCCTGTCATACTAACGTTTGTGACAGAGTTTTGACTGTGTAAAGTATATGAAAAATACAAAGAATATATTAGAAATATCTCCTTTGCATTATTCTAATCATTTTTATAGCCAAAACTCTGGAGTAAAAAGTCTATAGCAGGTGAGGCAGTGCCTCGCCTGTGTATCTTTTCCACACATCTCTGATCAATACTCACCAAATTTCCAGGAGTTTATACCTCTGCACCTGTATATAATGCCCAGATGTACGCTTTGGCTGATATACTGTGTGTAAATCTGGCTCTGGTGCTAGCCAGTGCCTCCTGAGCCATTTACCTCACCACACGTCCCTGCAACAGACCCCACCCCCACATCAGACCACACCCCATTAGGGCTGCCTCCATAAATTTCCTGGGCTGGCTTTCTATCCCAAGTTGGCTCCCATGTGGTCAGGTACCTACAGGCATTTAAATGCCATGCAGACTGCATGCCGAACACGTTTGACATGTAGAACTCAAAGAGTGCTTCTGCTTGTGCTTGAGGATGTCAGTGGAGTAGGTTGGAGGTCAATGAGGTAGAACCTTAGCAAGACTTGCACTGAATGCAAAAAGTGAAGCAGGCAGCGTCCAAACCAATGTGCCACAATGCTAAAGCAATGCTACTGTACAGAGAAAGGTAGATTTGCTTCTAATGTCACTCCCATTTACACATGTTGTCATTTTACTAAACATACCAGTAGCCACATAAACTTGGATACCAGCGGGTCTGAGGCCTAAACTCTTCTAGGTCAGAGCGACTGAGCAGATGGTGTACACTGTCAGCCCTTACTCTTAACATCTAAAAATTCTGCCATAGGAAGATATGTGTTCCCGTGTGCAAATGCAACGTCTGCTGGAGGAAGTAAGAGAGCTTGCCCATACCAATCAATGGAACATTATCCTTAATCATATTGACGTTCATATTAACATTTTTACCATCTAATAAATGGATACAAAACGACACATGTAAGAATGCATTAAACCTCTTGTAGATAACTCACTTTATATAGATACTGGTAGGATCAATTGGTAATTAGGGGTCATCGCAAAGGATAAGTATCAGATAAAAACTTCATACAGAACAGGATTAAAGCTAATAAAATTCTGGATCATTTCCCTTGACATAAAGCAGAGACGGCTGATGTACTTTATTTCACCCTATATATTATCACATCTTTCATGTTATAATTGCAGTGAGCAGACTTTTCTACGTTGCTTAATGGTAATCCCCATTATAGTACAGTTTATAATGCAATATAAGCCCCACCTCACAGACAAGGAGCCGCATGCAATTATTATATCAATGAGGAAACTCCGGAGCCCAAAAACTGTTTACACCCTCCTGTTTTCCCATTGGACATGACAGTTATGTTCCATGCTCCTGGATCACTTAACTGGCATGGTCAGATTTCATGCAACTGCGTCCCCCCACCCTGTCCCCCCATTTTTGACGAGGATATCCGTTTGTGCATAATATAATGTTTAAATATTTAAAAAAATACTTTTTCAACTTTATTAAATAAAATAAATTTTAAAAAACAATGTTGTTAACGCTTTTGAAGGGAAAAATCATCAGTAAAGTGGTTAATTCATGTTGCCTTTCCATTCCGCAATGGCTTAATGGGTGTTAATTGCTAACAAGCACGTGTTGTCCTAACTTTTAAAATTGTAGGGCTAAATGTAACAGCCTGCGAGCTGCCGGAGGTGCGGATAAATCTTATATACTCATAGCAGGCTAACGCTGCTCCTCACTTCTATGGGGGAATTTAAGTGTTTTGCGTGTAGTGGCCAATAGATGGCACAAATCAAGTGTTGCTCCATTCGGGCATGCACAGTCACCGGTCCTGACATTACTGATATGTTGTTCCATCATTAACTAATAGACCCATAAATTAATAAATCTATATCTATCTATCTATCTATCTATCTATCTATCTATCTATCTATCTATCTATCTATCTATCATATATATATATATATATATATATATATGTATATATATATATATATATATATATATTTATAGCAAGAAATGATACAGCGCCACTTGTGGGGTAGGGTCTCAGTAAAGAACGTGAATTAAAAGAAGAAGTCTGGTGTGACGAAACGCGTTGGGTTCCTGCATTGACCCCCTTGCCTATTTTAAGTTAAGTCAGAACTCCTTACCTTTTACAAAGACCTTTATGATTTTACCAATATTTAGAAAACTTTTTATGTTGTATTCCACTTTTATATGTTATTAAAAACTTGTTTGTATTATTATATATTTTTTGGCTCATAAATTTTAATTTTTAGTGATTGCATTATAAACAACACAAGTCGCCGGTACCCTTATCCCCCAACTCTATATATATATTTATATATACTGGTTTTTTTAAAGAGTGCAATTTTGAATGGAGGATCCATGTACTTTAAAGGGTCAATTCAGTAATTCAGTTATCAGGGGTTATGGGGGCTTCTGCCAGGGGCTGGCTGGGCAGGGGGGCAGGGTTCCATCTGCCCCCTGGGCCAGTGCAATTTAAGTGTTCCAGGGCCACCAGATTGCAGGCTCCCTGTGAAAAGCTGGGCCACTTGCTAGAGTCTGTCCCCCAAGCTGAAAGTTGCCAGCCAGCCCCTGGCTTCTGCATATATTTGCCAAATATGGTCCCCTTGGAGTTTTGCAGGAATATCGAGGATTTTTGAGTGAGTGAAATCAACAGATTAGGGGGTATATTTAATAAAGTGCATGTTTGTACAGAGTGACCATATTATACCTTTTACCTGGGATGCTCAAGGATTACACAGGTTCTGTGGCTGGCTGACGTCAAGCCTACATTTCAGCTGGTTTTACTCAGCCACAGAACCTGTGTAATCCATGAGCGTCCCAGGTAAAAGGAATAATGTGGTTACTCTATAGAAGTGGAGATTTTCCCCATAGTAATAATTATTGTTCACCGTAGAGCACAGTGTAAAATACAATAAATCAATAGTAGTGGGTGCATGGCATGGATCATGGATAGACCTGAGGTAAGGTGTGCAGCACAGTATTACAGGATGCTGTGGATAAGATCTGTTTTCAGTACAATTAATGCCATTGAGGGACTGAAATAGTGCACAAGACAGAAAATAAAGGCAGCCCCAGTCAAGTGGTTCTTATCTGTTTAATATTCTCTATTCTCCCATACTGGAAGCCTTTAACCTCTTAGCTACCGGAGGGAGCAACAACTCAGTGGTCAGCAATGCGTTGCAGGCACCTGGGGGAGCAGAAGGGTTACAGAGCAGTTAGGAAGTTGATGAGTTGGAAGCGGTTTGCAGCTCTTAGGGAATGTCGGCCTTCTATTGATGAGGTATATTGATTTACCATCAGTCCCCGCGTGGGCATTCTCTGCTCTATTATACCGCAGCCAAGGCTTATTCCCACTGCAGTGCTAAAGAGGAAATATGGCCAGCCTGACCTTGGCAATATAGAGATAATGAAAGATTTCTAACGATCCCTCGCCCCCCCTCCCCCCAATTCCTGCGGACGCCCCTCTCCCCCCTCTCCAGCTACCGCATGTTAATTTGTGCAAGGAAATGGGTTTTCCTCTTGTGGCCGCTAAATAGAACACACTTCTCTGCCTTGTCGCATATCCTAAAAGATGCATTTGGGGCCTTGGAGGCAGTGAAAGAAAGAGAAAAAAAAACCAAACAGATCCTTTCTTCATATGAGATAGACAACAGTATGCACTGATGACGGGGATAGTGGCTGCTTTGTTCATAGTATAATGAGTCTGTCTAGGTTTATATAAATGCGTGATGTCAGCAATGGGGTATACTTTCACTAATCTTAGGTCTTGGGCAAAATATAATGCAAAGCCATACGGATAGTGATTGCTGATAAATAAGGGGATATTCTAATGGTGGGGGTCTGTGCCCCTTGTCAGCTATCTATCTACCAATCTGTGTGTATGTGTGTGTGTGTGTGTGTGTGTGTGTCTCTGTCAGTCTATCTATTACACACACCTACAGTATGACTGTTATGTCAGTGGCAGAGTATTAGTGTGTAATGTTCTCTATGTATGAAGTTATCTGCAGTCTGTGTGACTGTCAGTGTTCCAGTCAGTAGGTAAAAGGCAGATTGTATTCCCAATGTTCCAGAGCTCACCTCCCAGCCCGGTGTCACTGCTCAGATGTAGTGCAGATAAGTAATCCACATCTAGCAGAGCTATTAGTATCTGTGACATTTTGACGTTGCATTTTAAAAAATCCACCAGTAATCTGAGTGATTTATGGGCTGGTGTCGGGTTCCATCACGGGAGAGCTCCGATTTATCACCGCCTGCTTAGAATTATTAATGATTACCAATTTGTTAATCTGATGTCGAAGAAATCCCAGAGAACTACAGACAGACCACCTCGCTCAGAGTCTGTGCAAGCTGAGGCAATCAGCCATGGTACATGGGAACGTATGTGTGAACAGTGTCAAGTACAAAGCATGTGTGCTATATTACATACCGTGTATCTACCGCCCCCCCCCTCCCCCCCTAGGAAGTATACCTAATATATGTAAGTAATGTTACAGTTTCTAACAGCCACTAAATTGAATACATCATTACACAGGGGCTAATGGTCTGATACTGAGTAGAAAACACAACAAAAAAGGCAAGAAACTTTGCACTGCAGGGGATGGGGGCGGTTTGCAGAGAGTTACATTTGGGTGGGGTTTGCCCAAACTCCAATCTACATTGAAGTGTTAATATAAAAGCGTCCAGCGTAAAGCAGCCACTATTTACCCTACATGCAGAAACAATGACAATATATTTGCACCCCCTGCAGTGCAAGATGGTTTTCCCAGGGGGTGTGGTATGGTATACAGACAGTCATAATGTCGACACTCTCATTTGGTCAATATAAGAATGTTGATGTGGTTATAGTGTAGATGTGGACCATGTTGACATTCATCATTCACAAATAGAATGTCAACATATTGTTCCTGTTGGCCCAAGCGGTCACTTACCTGCTCCCACATCTCCAGCGTCATCTTCCTGGTCCCAGAAGTCATGTGACTGTGACGTCCGGGTTAGACCTCCTATCCTCCGGTATTCAGGTAAGTATTTCTGCCCTAACCCTAATCCCTACGCCTAACCGTAACCCAACCCCACATAGCCTAACCCTAACCTCCCCCCACATCCTAACCTTATCTCTACTGCCTAACCCTAACCTCCTCCCACATCCTAACCATATCTCTCCTGCCTAACCCTAACCTCCCCCTACATCCTAACCTTATCTCTCCTGCCTAACCCTAACCTCCCCCCACATCCTAAGCTTATCTCTCCCGCCTAACCCTAACCTCCCCCACATCCTAACCTTATCTCTCCTGCCTAACCCTCCCCTCCCCCACATCCTAACCTTATCTCTCCTGCCTAACCCTAACCTCCCCCCACATCCTACCCTTATTTCTCCTGCCTAACCCTAACCTCCCCCCACATCCTAACCTTATCTCTCCTGCCTAACCCTAACCTCCCCCATATCCTAACCTTATCTCTCCTGCCTAACCCTCCTAACCGTATCTCTTCTGCCTAACCCTAACCCTCCTAACCATATCTCTCCTGCCTAAACCTAACCTCCCCCCACATCCTAACCGTATCTCTCCTGCCTAACCCTAACCTCCCCCCACATCCTAACCTTATCTCTCCTGCCTAACCCTAACCTCCTCCCACATCCTAACCGTATCGCTTCTGCCTAACCCTATTCTCCCCCACATCCTAACCTTATCTCTACTGCCTAACCCTAACCTCCTCCCACATTCTAACCTTATCTCTCCTGCCTAACCCTAACCTCCTCCCACATCCTAACCGTCTCTCCTGCCTAACCCTAACCTCCCCCACGTCCTAACCTTATCTCTCCTGCCTAACCCTCCTAACCGTATCTCTCCTGCCTAACCCTAACCCTCCTAACCATATCTCTCCTGCCTAACCCTAACCTCCACCCACATCCTAACCGTATCTCTCCTGCCTAACCCTAACCTCACCCCACATCCTAACCTTATCTCTCGTGCCTAACCCAAACCTCCTCCCACATCCTAATCGTATCTCTCCTTCCTAACCCTAACCTCCCCCACATCCTAACCTTATCTCTACTGCCTAACCCTAACCTCCCCCACATCCTGACCTTATCTCTCCTGCCTAACCCTAACCTCCCCCACATCCTAACCTTATCTCTCCTGCCTAACCCTCCTAACCGTATCTCTCCTGCCTAACCCTAACCCTCCTAACCATATCTCTCCTGCGGTCCTGCCTAACCCTAACCTCCCCCCACATCCTAACCTTATCTCTCCTGCCTAACCCTAACCTCCCCCCACATCCTAACCTTATCTCTCCTGCCTAACTCTAACCTCCTCCCACATCCTAACTGTATCGCTCCTGCCTAACCCTAATCTCCCCCACATCCTAACCTTATCTCTACTGCCTAACCCTAACCTCCTCCCACATCCTAACCATATCTCTCCTGCCTAACCCTAACCTCCCCCTACATCCTAATCTTATATCTCCTGTCTATCCCTAAACTCCTCCCACATCCTAACCTTATCTCTACTGCCTAACCCTAACCTCCCCCACATCCTAACCTTATCTCTACTGCCTAACCATAACCTCCCCCCACATCCTAACCTTATCTCTGATGCCCAACCCTAACCTCCCCCACATCCTAACCTTATCTCTACTGCCTAACCCTAACCTCCTCCCACACCCTAACCATATCTCTCCTGCCTAACCCTAACCTCCCCCCACATCCTAACCTTATCTCTCTTGCCTAACCCTAACCTCCCCCTACATCCTAATCTTATATCTCCTGTCTATCCCTAAACTCCTCCCACATCCTAACCTTATCTCTACTGCCTAACCCTAACCTCCCCCACATCCTAACCTTATCTCTACTGCCTAACCATAACCTCCCCCCACATCCTAACCTTATCTCTCCTGCCCAACCCTAACCTCCCCCACATCCTAACCTTATCTCTACTGCCTAACCCTAACCTCCCCCTACATCCTAATCTTATATCTCCTGTCTATCCCTAAACTCCTCCCACATCCTAACCTTATCTCTCCTGCCTAACCCTAACATCCCCACATCCTAACCTTATCTCTACTGCCTAACCATAACCTCCCCCCACATCCTAACCATATCTCTCTTGCCTAACCCTAACCTCCCCCTACATCCTAACCTTATCTCTCCTGCCTAACCCTAACCTCCCCCCACATCCTAACCTTATCTCTACTGCCTAACCCTAACCTCCTCCCACATCCTAACCTTATCTCTCCTGCCTAACCCTAACCTCCCCCTACATCCTAACCTTATCTCTCCTGCCTAACCCTAACCTCCTCCCACATCCTAACCGTATCTCTCTTGCCTAACCCTAACCTCCCCCACATCCTAACCTTATCTCTCTTGAATAACCCTAACCTCCCCCCACATCCTAACCTTATCTCTCCTGCCTAACCCTAACCTCCCTCCACATTCTAACCTTATCTCTCCTGCCTAACCTTTTATTATGTCATAACATTTACAGTATGTCAACACCCTTTTCATAGGGAAAAAAACACTGGTCCTACCTACTGTATCACCGGTCCTACCTACTGTATCACTCATCCTACCTACTGTATTACTGGTTCTACCTATCACTGGACCTACCAACTGTATCACTGGTTCTACCTATCACTGGTCCTATCTTCTGCATTACTGGTCCTACCTACAATTAGTCCTACCTACTGTATTCCTGGTCCTACCTAATGTATCAATGGTCCTACCTACTGTATCACTGGTCCTACTTATTGTATCACTGGTTCTACCTATCACTGGTCCTAATTACTGTATCACTGGTTGTACCTATCACTGGTCCTATCTACTGTATCACTGGTTCTACCTATCACTGGTCCTACCTACTGTATCATCGGTCCTACCTACTGTATCACTGGTCCTATATATCACTGGTCCTACCTACTGTATCACTGGTTCAACCTATCACTGGTCCTATCTACTGTATTACTGGTCCTATCACTAGTCATACCTACTGTATCACTGGTCCTACCTACTGTATCACTGGTTCTACCTATCACTGTTCCTACCTACTGTATCACTAGTCATACCTACTGTATCACTGGTCCTACCTACTGTATCACTGGTTCTACCTACCAAAAGCTCATTACGTTCAGCTTTTTACATTTTTCCTATGCCTCATTCATTTATCAAGTAAATCAAGGAACTGGAGGGAGGAAGTTTTTACTTATGGAACTGCCTTTATTGCATGTCACATTTGCAGGCTTTGATTGTTTTATTCATACATATATTAACACATAAATTACACCCCAATGATGCAAATAGTGCCCCACTCAAAATTTGGTAGGACATTTTGACTGGTAGATAGGGGAGAAAGTAGGGACATGCTTTATTTACAACATGTATAGTGTATTCCGGGAGTGTATAGACTGTATAAATATACCACACGGGCTGGGAGGGGGAGCGGGCAGCTCACAGATAAGTCTGTCTGTGAACTGCTTATAAATCACAGTTAAATGTGTGCCTGTGCCGCTCTGTATGTGTGTCTCTGCCCCAACCCTCCCCATGTATACCTATGCCTCCTCCCCATGTATGCCTCTGTCCCTTCCTTCATCATGTGCACCACTGACTCCCTTCCCCATGTGTATCTCTGACCCTCCTCCCCATGTTTGCCACTGACCCTCCTTATCATGTGTGTTACTGACCCCCCTCACCATGTGTGTCACTGACCCTCCTCCCCATGTGTGCCTCTGACCCTCCGCCCCATGTGTGTCTATGACCCTACTCACCATGTGCACCACTGACTCCCTTCCCTATGTGTGTCTCTGCCCCAACCCTCCCCATGTATACCTATGCCTCCTCCCCATGTATACCTATGCCTCCTCCCCATGTATACCTATGCCTCCTCCCCATGTATGCCTCTGTCCCTTCCTTCATCATGTGCACCACTCACTCCCTTCCCCATGTGTATCTCTGACCCTCCTCCCCATGTTTGCCACTGACCCTCTTTATCATGTGTGTTACTGACCCCCCTCACCATGTGTGTCACTGACCCTCCTCCCCATGTGTGCCTCTGACCCTCCGCCCCATGTGTGTCTATGACCCTACTCACCATGTGCACCACTGACTCCCTTCCCTATGTGTGTCTCTGTCCCTGCTCCCCATGTGCACCACTGACCCTCCTCCCCATGTGTGTCACTGACTCCCTTACCCATGTGTGTCTTAGACCCTTCTTCTCCCCATGTATTCCTCCGATTTAAGAAATTATTTTGACTTTTCTCACTTTAAAGGGTTAATGCCATCTATAATCCTGTAATAAGCTGCATGTTAGCATCATAAGGGAGTGCCATAGAACATGCCTGCTCTGGGTGCTACATCTCAGTGTCCACTGGTTGAGAGGCTGGGAGGCTCCTGTCTATTTTGTCTGTACTAGGTCCCACAGTTTCAATTGGCAGCCATCAGTGTATTTCTCTTACAACCTAGAGGATACTGGGGTCCATATTAGTACCATGGGGTATAGACGGGTCCACTAGGACCATGGGCACTTTAAGAAATCAATAGTGTGGGCTGGCGCCTCCCTCTATTCCCCTCCTACCAGACTCAGTTTAGAAAATGTGCCCGGAGGAGCCGGTCATGCTTAGGGAAACTCCTGAAGAGTTTTCTGCATTTATTTTCTGTTTGTTTTTTTCAGACACTGCTGGGTGGCACTAGCATGCCTGCTTCGTGGGACTTAGGGGGGAGAATGGCCCAACTTCCTAATGAGTTAATGGTCCCGTTTCTCCGCTGACAAGACACTGAGCTCCTGAGGGAGTTATTCGCAAGCCCCACCACGTCGAGCGTACCCTCCCACAGCACGCCACCACCCCTAACAGAGCCAAAAGAAAGAAGAGTGGTGAGTAGAACGCCGGCGTCCCGGTTAGCGGGTCACCAGTGGTAATGGCGGCACAAGGGTAGGAGCGCAGCGCTAACAAGGCTGCGGCTCCGGACTTCAGTAACATGCTTAGGTGTGTATCTGCGGTGAAGGGCGAGCTGAAGTCGCAAACACTACCCACACTGGCACTATCGCTTACAGGGGTTTTAACCCACTGTTAAGCACATGAAATACCCCAAGCCAGTATAAAAAACCGGGAAGACCGTGCACCATTAAGGGGACGGGGCTTCACTATGAGTGGATCCAGCAAGCTCACCAGCGCCATTTTCCCTCTGCAGATCTCACTGAACAATCTCAGCTCCTCCTTCAAGACTTCAGTTTACCTCAGCGGTACCAGGGGGTTATAGCAAGGGGGGGGGGGGGAGCAATAATGGTATACTAAGCCCCTATTAAGGGTACTTAGTTTGCAACCCAGCTAAGTCTTTTATTAGCCATAGGGGTGCATTGTGGCTGGCTCAGTCATACTCTGTGTCTCCCTAGAGGGCTCTGGGTGGGTTAACTGTGTTATACCCTCTTCACTACTGTGTGGCTGTGTTTTTACTTGTTGCTATGTCAAAAGAGTGTGTGTCCTGCACTGCAGAGTGCTTCTCGTCGGGATCTATAGAGTGTACACAAGATAGTACACCTTCTCAGGCTAGTGGGTCGGAACCGTGTGGTCCGATGTGGTTAGATTCACTGAAAGGGATGATCTCAAACATTTCTCATAAATTGTCCCAAACTGAGAAAGAGACGCAATATTTAAGACAGTCTCTGAATGACCTGAGGAATAGAGATTCAGTGCCCATACCAGCATCTCAGACCCCTGCCATTTGTTCACAAAAACGTACGCTGGCACAAATCCTGCATACTGACACCGATGATGATGACACTGAAGCAGATGACGGTGATGTGGATTTAGGTGGGGCGATGCAGCTCTATCACAGGGAATACAGGCCATAATAGAGGCTATTAGGGAGGTCCTGCACATTCCTGATACAGTGATAGAGGACACTGAGGAATCTCATTTCAATAGAAAAAAGAAATCCTCTGCTACCTTCCCTGCATCTAAAGAGTTAAATTCTCTATTTGAAGAAACTAGGATCACTCCTGACAAGAAGTTTCAGATCCCTAAACGGTTAATAGCATCTTCCCCTTTTCCGCAGGATGATAGAAAAAAGTGTGAAGTCCCGCCAATGGTTGATGCCTCAATTTCTAGGTTGTCCCGTAAGATAATCTTACCGGTCCCAGGTGCAGCCTCCTTAAAGGACATGGCTGACCGCAAGATTGAGACAACTCTCAAATCTCTGTACACGGCTGTGGGGGTGGCCCAGAGACCCACTATAGCTTGCGCTTGGATCTCTATGGCCATTTCCACATGGTCAGGTACTCTGATAGAGGACCTAGATTCCTTACACAGGGGGGAGATAATTTTACTCCTACAACATGTACAGGACTCGGCTAATTTTATGGTCGAAGCCCTAACAGAAATTGGCTTACTCCATGCATGCGCCACGGCCATGGCTGTGTCAGCGCGTTGGGACTTATGGCTACGTCAGTGGAATGCGGATGCGGATTCCTGAAAGGGAGTGGAAAACCTACCATTCAAAGGTGACGCCCTGTTTGGAGATGAACTGGATGCGTGGATATCCAAGGCTACGGCAGGTACAGTAAGTGTATGTACCTCCCGTCTGCAGCGCCCCCAGCTAGGAAAACCTACTCTGCTCCAACTCTGCAGTCCTTTCGGACAGCAAAGTTCAAAGTTAAATCCAAATGTTCTTCTGCTTCCTTCAAAGGTAATAGAGGTAAACCCAGAAAACCTGCTCCTGCAGGTTCACAGGAACAGACCTCCGGCTCTGCTTCTGCAAAGCCATCGGCATGACAGTGGACCGCACTGCCTGGAAGATGGGCAGGTGGGTGCCCGCTTGAGATAGTTCAGTCACATATGGGCAACATCAGGCCTAGATCCCTGTTTCAAAGATCTTATCACCCAGGGCTACAGAGTGGAGTTTCAGGAACTCCCCCCTCACAGATTTTTCAAATCAGGCTTACCAGCTTCTCCAGAAGCAAGTCTAACTCTACAGGCAGCCATACAAAAACTGGTACAGACTCAGGTCATTGTTCCAGTTCCACCTCACCTACAGAACAAAGGTTACTATACTATTCCAACCTGTTTGTGGTTCCAAAACCGGACGGTTTGGTAAGGCCCATTTTAAACCTCAAATCCCTGAACCCGTACTTACGGGTATTCAAATTCAAGATGGAGTCTCTGAGAGCGGTGATCTCAGGTCTGGAGGAAGAGGAATTCTTGGTGTCTCTGGATATGAAAGATGCGTATCTTCACATCCCGATCTGGCCACCTCACCAGGCTTATCTAAGGTTTGCATTACAGGGCTGTCACTACCAGTTCCAGGCCCTGCCATTTGGCCGCTCAACGGCACCACGGGTGAGATGATGTTCCTCCTATGCAAACAGGGAGTGAACATAATTCCGTACCTGGACGACCTGCTGATAAAAGCATCATCCAGGGGGAAGCTGCTTGACAGTATTGTAATTTCGACTCAACTGCTCCAGGATTACGGGTGGATTCTGAACCTACCAAAATCTCACCTGGCACTGACGTGGAAACTTCCGTTTCTGGGCATTAAACTGGACACGGAAGCAATGAGAGTTTTCCTTCCATTGGAAAAGGCATTAGTAATTCAGTCGATGGTGCGGAAGGTTCTACAACCTCCCTGGATATCGGTGCACCTGTGCATTCTTCTTCTGGGGAAGATGGTAGTGGCTTACGAGGCGCTGCAGTACGGAAGGTTTCACGCAAGGCCTTTCCAACTGGATCTGTTGTACAAATGGTCCGGTTCGCATCTACACATGCACCAGAGGATACGTCTGTCGCCAAGAGCCAGGATTTCTCTGCTGCGGTGGCTTCACACTCCTCACCTCACAGAAGGCCGAAGGTTCGGGATTCAAAATTGTATTCTTCTAATCACAGACGCAAGCCTCCGAGGTTGGGGAGCAGTCACCAGGGGGCAACACTTCCAAGGAAGATGGACAAGTCAGGAAGCCACTCTTCCAATCAACAGTCTGGAACTAAGGGCCGTATACAATGCCCTTCTGCTGGCTTCACATCTTCTTCAAGATCAAGCCATTCAGGTTCAGTCGGAGAATGTGACGGCGGTGATGTACATAAACCGACAAGGCAGAATGAAGAGCAGAGCAGCGAGGTAACAAGGATTCTCCTCTGGATGGAAAGACACGCGATAGCGTTGTCCGCAATCTTCATTCCGAGAGTGGACAACTGGGAAGCAGACTTCCTCAGCAGACACGATCTCCATCCAGGAGAGTGGGTCCTTCACCCAGAGGTGTTCGGGTGATTGACAAGTCGGTGGGGACTTCCACAGATCAACATGATGGCCTCTCGTCTCAACACAAAACTCCAGCGGTATTGTTCCAAGTCGAGAGATCCACAGGCGGTGGCGGTAGACGCTCTGGTGACTCCGTGGGTCTATCAGAGGGTGTACATGTTTCCACCACTTCCATTGATTCCAAGGATTCTCAAAAGAATAAAAGGGAAAAGGTTCAAGCAATTCTCATTGCTCCGGATTGGCCAAGAAGGGCTTGGTACACGGACCTACTGGAGATGCTCCTGGAGGATCCGTGGTCTCTACCTCTTCGGGATGACCTTCTGCAACAAGGGCCATTCGTCTATCAAGACTTACCGCGGCTACGTTTGATGGCATGGAAGTTGAGTGTCAAATTCTAGTCTGGAAATGCATTCTGGACAAGGTTATTCCTGCCTTGATTCAGGCCAGAAAGACGGTAACATCTAAACATTACCACCGGATTTAGAGAAAATATATATCTTGTTGTGAACTCAGGAAATTTCCTGCGGAGGAATTTTGCCTGGGACGTTTTCTGCTATTTCTGCAGTCAGGTGTGGATGCGGGCCTACGCCTGGGCTCCTTAAAAGTCCAGATTTCGGCCTTGTCCATTTTCTTCCAGAAACAATTGGCTTCTCTCCCTGAGGTTAGATATTCTTAAAAGGAGTTCTGCACATTCAACTGCCCTTTGTGCCTCCCACGGCACATTGGGATCTCAATGTGGTGTTGCAGTTCCTGCAATCTGAGCCTTTACAGGACGCTGATGTCAAGTTTCTTACGTGGAAACACTGTTGGCCTTGGCTTCTGCAAGACGTGTGTCGGAATTGGGGGCATTGTCTCAATAGAGCCCCTATTTGTTTTTTCATGAGGATCGAGCTGAACTCAGAACTCTTCAGTAATTTCTTCCTAAGGTGGTGTCTGAGTTTCATATCAACCAACCTATTGTGGTTCCAGTGGTTACCGACACCTCTGCTACTTCAAAGTCCTTGGATGTTGTGAGGGCTTTAAAGATCTATGTGAGGCGGACAGCTCGTCACAGAAAATCGGACTCGCTGTTGGTTCTCTATGATCCTAATAAAATTGGGTGTCCTGCTTCAAAGCGGACAATTGCACGCTGGATCATGCTTCCTATCCAGCATGCTTACTCTACGACAGGTTTGCCGATTCCTACCTCTGTTCATACCCACTCTACTCGGTCGGAGGGTTCTTCCTGGGCGGCTGCCCGGGGTGTCTCGGCTTTACAGCTTTGCCGAGCAGCTACTTGGTCAGGTTCAAACACATTTGCTAAGTTCTATAAGTTCAATACTTTGGCCTCTGAGTACCGTCAGTTTGGTCAATCCATTCTGCAGGACTCTCAGCACTCTCCCACCCAGTTTGGGAGCTTTGGTACATCCCCATGGTACTAATGTGGATCCCAGTATCCTCTAGGACGTAAGAGAAAATGGGATTTTAATTAACTACCAGTAAATCCTTTTCTCATAGTCCATAGAGGATACTGGGCGCCCGCCCAGTGCTTCGTGTTTCCTGCACTGTTACTTACGTTAAGTATTGTTATTGGTTCAGCCTTTGCTGTTCCTGTTCAAGTTGGGTTAGCATGGCTTTCCTCTTGTTTGGTGTGTGCTGGTTCGAATCTCACCACTGTTCTGTTAAATCCTTCTCTCAGGGTATGTCCGTCTCCTCGGGCACAGTTTCCAGACTGAGTCTGGTAGGAGGGGCATAGAGGGAGGAGCCAGCCCACACTATTAATTTCTTAAAGTGCCCAAGGCTCCTAGTGGACCCGTCTATACCCCATGGAACTAATGTGGACCCCAGTATCCTCTACGGACTACGAGAAAAGGATTTACCGTAGGTAATTAAAATCCTATTTTTAATATCTTGTCCCACAATAGAAAATGTAATTTCCAATAATTATGCATCGAGGCGCAATCTTGTACCTAACTTGGATTTAGCTAGAAATTCCATGATGCACCTTGGTCCCCCCATGATGAAGGATCAAACTGTTGCTTTGTGAAAATGTAAGCTAAGAAAAGTGTTTGAATCAGAGCTTGTCTAGCACCCTATGGGGAGCTTGGCAAGACGTTGGTTTGTTCTTGTTTAAGTACCCACTGAACCCAAGACGGGAGCCTAGTTTGCCTTGTTTGGCCCTGTTGCTGTGATGCAAATGACCTGGGCATGCTGGGCCACTGCCCCTCGCCCCCTCTTACCTGTCGATGCTGTGTGGTGCAGCACATGCTGCTGTGTGCTGGGCTGTAGTGGGGTCAGGAGGCAGCAGCAGCCTTCTCTGCCTGTGCTGGGGAGAAGGGTGATGAGCCTGATGCCCCTCCCCGCTGCGTCTCAGGATTTGCCCCTGTGAGGGGCTCATGGTGCTCATGGTAACTCTCTCTGCAAATGTTATATCTGCCCCCCCTGCTGTGCACATAGTTTTGCCCAACTGTTAAAAAATTTCCTGCTGCAATCAACTTGGAATTACCCCCAATACTTTGAAAATGAATAAACAGAAAAAGTCTGCTCATGTGACTTCTAAGCAGCTATTGTGTGTCCAAATTTTACAGCGTTGCCCCTACAGAATCAATGTAGGAATAGACAAGTATGCCTGAGTGGTCCCTTATGTACCTGTAAATATACTGTGTATCTTTCTACTAAATCCTGTTAGAGATATAAATCAAACCCCAAGAAGCTCCTCGTCATTCAGATAAAGAAGCAAATTCTACCATAGTGTAATTTTTGGGGTCTACTATGGTATGCCGGCACTCGGGGTCCCGATGCCGCGATCCCGACCGCCGGTATACCGGCAGCGGGGTAAGCGCAAAAGAGTCCCTTGCGGGCATGGTGTATTTATTCTCCATCCAGGTGTGTCGTGGACATCCCAAGAGGGAAAATAGTTGTCAGTATGCCTGCTGTCAGGATTCCGGCTCCGGTATGCAGAGCACTGGGATCCCGACAGCCGGCATATCAAGTGCCACCCGTAATTTTGCTCTAGAACAGAAAAGGTGCAAAATGATTTGAGTGCTCTGCCCCTTCTCAGGCAACACATGCTACCCTAGGAAGGGACTCAGCTTCCTAATATATTTGAGTAAGGGACAGAGGCCCAAAATATTGTAGAATGTTAATGTTGTGGAATAAAACAATTGCTGTGATGAACTTTGCTTTTTCTGCAGAATGGGTGGTAGTGTCTTAGTTCCTTGCAGCTAGCCTGCAGCGGCCGGATGTTAGTGATGTGCGGTGGGGTGAGGCAGGTGAGGCAGAGCCTTTCCTGTCATACTATTATTTGAGCTAGAGTTTTGACCATAAAAAGTACATGAAAAATACAACGAATATATTAGAAATATCTTCAATGTATTATTCTAATCATTTTTATAGTCAAAACTCTGGAGTAAAACGTCTATAGCAGCCTATCTTTTCTGCCCATCTCTGATAAAAACTCACCAAATATCCAGGAGTTTATACTGCTTCACCTGTGTATAATGCCCACGTGTACCTCTTGAATTCAGTAATTTTTTATTGATAGTGTTTTACATATACAAACAAAAAAAACATACAGCAGCTAAACCTAGCTCAACAAACAGGTCAAGTACAAAAAATAGTATATCAAAAACATCAATGATATTGGATTTACAGTATATCTGTTAAACAAGATATGACATGTAGCAGGCAACATATCGCATATATATAGTCAATACAACAATAAGGAGTCATTTCTAAAGCCTCCATGCTTCCCGCATCGCCCCAGAGCAAACAGGCATAATATCACATTCCGTATTAGCTACAGTATACATTACACAGGATACCTTCCCCTTTCCATCACGTCCCACCCACTCCAAGGGCTGACGTATTCCATCTATCCCATTTATTAGAGTATTTAACCAGCATGTCACTAGATCTAAACATTGCTCGTTCATGGCCAGAAACCTCGTTGACCAGAGCCCGCCAATGAGATATATTGGGTAATTCAGGGGAGAACCATTTTCTGGCTATCAAGACTTTTGCCAGAGTGGTTAAGCATAGTACATAACGATATATGACCAGAGAATGCGTCTCTTCAAGGTCTAACCCGAACAGGCACAATCTAGAGTTCATTACTGGCAATTATGGTTCTGAAAGGACAATATCATTCCAAACTGCAGCCCAAAATGGTGCCAACCTTGGGCATGACCATAATAGGTGCCAAAAGTCTCAACCCTCCCCATTGCACTTCGGACAGCAGGTATCAGAGCGAAGATGTGCACTATACAACATTACTGGGGTACGATATGTTCTATATAAGGTTTAAAAATATACCTGCTGATATTGAACACACGGGGTGGTATAACGAATGGATCCCAAAATCTGTATCCATTGTTCATTGGAGAGATCGCCAATATTACCTTCCCATTTAAGTTTCAAGGGGTCAAACAGATGAGAATTAACCTGCACATTCAATTCGGCATAAATCAGAGATATGTGTCCCCTGGACCCCAACGAAAGGAGCAATTTCTTGACTGGAGACACCGATATAGTTAAGGGGGCCGTACCCAGCTGTGCCTGCAGTGCATGAAGCAGCTGGAGGTAGTGAAAAAAGCAGTATTAGCAACAGCATAGTCGCCACGTAGCCGCTCAAATGATTTAAGAATACCATTATCATAAAGCTGAGCAAATGTTGTAACTCCCATCCGCCGCCATAAAGTATCCGAGGATAGGGGCAGTAGCTCTCTATAAGAGGCATTAAACCACAGGGGTGTATCAGTATCAATGTCTTGCCAGTCAAAAAAGGTATGCGCCAATTGCCAGACCAGAAGAGCCTGTCTAAGAATAGGGGGAAGACCAGAGAAAGTAGAGCCAGATAGCAAAAAATGAAGTAGAGAGAGAGGAGACTCCACCCACTCGGCATAGAACCCCAACAATGTGTCCCCACCTGCATCCAGGAGCCAACAAGAAAGGTAAACCAGCTGAGAGGCCAAGTAGTATAGTCTCAAATTAGAGAGGCCAAGACCTCCATCTAACTTGGACTTAACCAGGGCCTTCATAGCCACCCTAGGCGCCCCGCCTCCCCAAACAAAAGAGTTCAATACGCTGTCAATAGAGGAAAAAACTTTTTTAGGTATGTACACAGGAGAATGTTGCAGCACATACAGATACCTGGGTTGGATAGACATTTTAAATAAATTAATACGGCCCATCACAGTGAGAGGAGGCTTCTTCCACAGGTGAGCCTTCTTTTTAAAATTACGTGTCACAGGCTCCACATTTTAGTCCTGCGGACAAGGAGAGATCCAAATCCCCAAATATTTAAACTGGAGGGTCCACTGCAGCGGGCAAAAGGAGTCCGTCACATCAGGGAGAACACCAGATATGGGGTAGATATTGGACTTGTTCCAATTTATCTGTAAACCAGAATAAGTTCCAAAATGATTAACTAACTGCAACATAGTGAGTAACGAATTCTCAGAATCATTAAGAAATAAAAGCATATTGTCAGCATATAGTGCGATAGTATCAACATGGCTCCCAACCTTAACGCCTACAATGTCCGGAGACATACGCATGCAACTAGCTAGTGATTCAATGGCAAGGGCAAATAGGGCCGGAGAGAGTGGGCAGCCCTGCCTCGTACCCCTCTCCAGTGAAAAGGGTCGTGACACATGACCATTGACTGAAACATGAGCAGCTGGGGAAGAATAGAGCAACTGGACCCACCGAACAAATTTAGGACCGAACGCAAATTTATGAAGCACTTCCCACAGGTACCCCCATTCTACCGAGTCAAAGGCCTTGGCAGCATCCAGGGACACCACCACTGCCCCCGCCTCGGACCTGTCCCCCTCTCTGCAGATGGCAAAAGAGTCTTCGGAGGTTCTGTACCGTAGACTTCCCTGGCATAAAATCCGTTTGGTCACAGTGGACAATAGATGTAACAATTTTATTTAAACGAACAGCTAAAATTTTAGCCAAAATTTTTACATCTGTAGATAATAGGGAGATAGGGCGATAGGAGTCCGGGGAGGTGGGGTCCTTACCCGGCTTAAGAATTACTATTATTATAGCCTCAGACATCGAGGGGGGCAAAGAACCGTAGTCAAACAAAGTGTTAAATAGTTCAACCAAATAAGGGGTATAGAATTCTTTAAAGCGTTTGTACAATTCAATGGGTATTCCGTCACACCCGGGAGCCTTATTATTGGGGAACAATGCTATAGCAGCATCTAATTCCTCAGTGGTGAATGGGGAATTCAAATATTCAACAGATTCCGGAGACAGTTGGGGCAATTGTATATGTGAGAGATAGTCTCTCAGTTGATCCATTGTATAAGACACTTTAGACCCGTACAGCGAAGAGTAGTAATCAAAAAATACTTCAGTAATATCAGGGCACGAGTACTTCATAACACCCTGGTGATCACACACCTGTTGGACAGAAATACTACCCCTCTCTTCCCTAGATAGGAAGGCGAGATAACTACCCCCAATCTCCACCTGTGAGTATAGAGAATGCTTGGAGAACAATAACCGACGCTTGGATTTATTTAAAAGAAACGTCGTCCACTCCTGTCTGGCCATCTCCCAGCTAGCATGCAAGGAGGGGGATTTGTGCAAAATATATTCGGCTTCTAATTGACAACAAATTTTTTCAAGGCGGGATTCCTCTTCCCTACTAGACCTTTTAATAGCAGCCACCCTTTTAATAAGGGAGCCACAGATAGAGGCTTTAAATGCATCGTGCTTAACAGTAGGGGTAGGGCAGGAGGCGTTAAAATCCTGGAAGTCTCACCAGTCAGCAAGCAAATCAGCTCCGTCACCCATTAAGGACAGCCAGAATGGGTTAAGTTTCCAAAACAAGACCCCCTGGGGAGACAAAGGATCTAAGACCAATAACACAGGTGAATGGTCGGAAATCCCTCTGGGTAAGTATTTAATCTGAGTTACCTTAGGGGTCAAATCTGGTGATATGAGGGCCAGGTCAATACGGGAGAATATATTAAAAGTAGCCGAATAGCAGGAGTATTGGCTCTCATGGGGAAACCGGACCCTCCAAATATCAATTAATCCCAATTCAGTAGTTAAATTAGAGAAAGGGGTAGGAGAAGGAGATGATAGATCAGTATGGGGACTCTCTCTCCACCTATCTAAAGATAAGTCCATTACATTATTATAGTCAACATAGGAAAAAGGGTGCAGGTGCACCATACACCATTAAAATGATTATAACCATAATATAATATTTGAGGTTCTTGGCATATATTGGCCAGTATATGAGCCTGCCCACCTGCTTCACGGTGACCTCATCGGACAGGTCCCTAACACTATAGGGGTTCACCTCCGGGACGCAGAGCACCCCCAGACCACCCCAGCCAAACCACCCCAGGGCATCACACAGAAAAAGGATAGGAGTGAAAGATCAGTGTTAAGCAAATGAAAGAGGCTGCTGAATGTGAAAGAAAAGAAGAGGACAGCAGTAAAGTGTCAGAGTGTTAGAATGTGAAGTTTAGCTGAGCAGTGTTATAAGTGTAAAAAATATGTGAAAAAAGCTACATAAATATAAAACAAACACAATGTGATATAAGTGTTAAAAGTAAATGTAAGGTGGTGATGCCCCAAGGTGGCCCAGCCAGAGCAATATAGGGAGCTCCACGCCCCAAAAGCTTTTGGGGCGTGGAGCTCCCTATATTGCTCTGGCTGGGCCACCTTGGGGCATCACCACCTTACATTTACTTTTAACACTTATATCACATTGTGTTTGTTTTATATTTATGTAGCTTTTTTCACATATTTTTTACACTTATAACACTGCTCAGCTAAACTTCACATTCTAACATTCTGATACTTTACTGCTGTCCTCTTCTTTTCTTTCACATTCAGCAGCCTCTTTCATTTGCTTAACAGTGATCTTTCACTCCTATCCTTTTTATGTGTGATGCCCTGGGGTGGTCTAGCTGGAGTGGTCTGGGGGTGCTCTGCGTCCCGGAGGTGAACCCCTATAGTGTTAGGGACCTGTCCGATGAGGTCACCATGAAGCAGGTGGGCAGGCTCATATACTGGCCAATATATGCCAAGAACCTCAAATATTATATTATGGTTATAATCATTTTAATGGTGTATGGTGCACCTGCACCCTTTTTCCTATGTTGTAGTATTACAGTACTTAGTCCCAGCAAGGTAGCACATCCCATTATAATAAGCTAGGGTGTGCAGTCCAGGCCCCGTTTCCATTGTTATAGTCACCAATACAGATGGTGGGAGTAGATGGTGACAATGCAACAAACGACATAGCTTGTCGCAAAACATCATTATTGTAAGGGGGGGGAACATATACTGCAAGAATATGTAGAAGGGTGGAGTTAACGAAGGCTCTAAGAAAAACAAAGCGACCATACTGATCCACCTGACTATGATCTAAATGAAAATTTACAGATTTTCTGATAAGTACAGACACCCCCCTGGCATTTTGTGAAAAGGTAGAATGAAACAGCCATCCCACCCACGGTTTTTCAGGGCCATCGTCTTAACACCAACCAAATGAGTCTCCGAAAAGCAAATAATATCCGCCTTATATTTTTTAGCTTGCGACAGGACCAATGCTCTCTTTATTTTATTGTTAAGGCCCCTCACGTTCCAGCCGAGTAGGTGAAGCCCCTCAGATGCTACCCACATTGAAAGACTTTAGACTGGAAAACAGGAGAAAAGAAGAGAAAAGGAGAAAATGGTGAAATAACACAATGACAGAGAATACCTCATCAGAGCACATGTAGATCAGAGCAGCAGGCGTACAAATACGCAAAAGAGAGGAAGAGAAAAAGTTCGGAGCAATCGAGAAACAAGGACGCCAGAACACATCCACCATGACTATAAAGATACATTGCAGCCTTAAATCATCAGCCGTACTTCACCATAACAAAAAATGCCAATATTTAAGCAAAAAAACAATAAAACAGCAACAACCCAACCACCCCCCACCCTGTACATCCATCAGGAACCTAGATATACCTATATCCCCAACCAAACTTCCCGTTACCTAAACTAAAAAAAAACTAAATAGTAAAGGTCGTAAAAAGGGAACAGTTAGGAGTAGACACCCCCAACTACTATATCACAGCAAGGGCTCCCTGTAAAGGAGAGCGGCCCCCGGTAAAAAGACATACAAATAAACCTTCACATACAATAGTCAACCATATGAACTCTCACATAAAAAAAAAAAAAAAGAAAAACCTGAGAGAGAGAGAAAAAAACACAGAATAAACTGGCGGTACAATAGGAGCTCCATTCAGTGAGGTACACGGGGTCTCTGCTCTAGCCACGCCTCGGCCTCTCTCGGAGAGTTGAAGAAATGGGTAGAGTCCTCATATATCACCCGCAGTCTGGCAGGGAACAGCATTGAATACTGAATCTGCCTGTCCCTCAGCTTTCGTTTGACCTGAAGAAATTGGGACCTGGATTTCTGTACGTCCATAGCAAAGTCAGGGAAAACAGACACAGAGTGGTTATCAAACTGCAACGGACCATGCAACCTGGCCAGGCGGAGAATGGCATCCCGATCCTTGAAGTGGAGCATGCAGGCAATAAAGGTGCGTGCTGGGGCATCGGGAGGGGGGGGGCCCTGAAAGGGTAGACGATGTGCGCGCTCCACCGCGAATTGCGCACTAAAATCATCTATTTTAAACACACTGAGTAGCCAGTCCTCCAAGAATTGTTCTGGATGTGTACCCTCAGCTCGCTCAGGCAGCCCCACAAAGCGTACGTTATTTCTTCGTAAGCGGCCCTCCATATCCGACAACTTGGTTTTAAAGCAGCCATCTGGGATGAACGGTCAGCGACACTATCCTTGAGTGGTGCAGTCACATCTTCAATGTCAGAGACACGTTGCTCTACACCCCCCACACGCTCACGCAGCCTTTACATGTCATGACGAATAATTGAGATATCAGCCTGAACCTGCCCGATCTTGTAGATCACCCTCGTCTCAGACGTATTGATGGCTTGCAGAATTTGCTGTGTGGATTGCATAGCATCAGTAACAGAGGTTTCCTCCGAAGCGTGCTGCGGTGAGGGAGGCGGTGTAGCCTGGGTACGCGGGGGTGTCGGCCCGCGTGGATTTCTAGCAAATCTTTCCAAGCGCGCAGCAGTGGCAGCAGCATTGCCGGTTTTTCCCATACTACTGCAGGAGGAATAATCGCTCCAGGAAAAAAAGAGTAAATAAGCACAAAGAGAGTGTCAAAGTCTTATATAGTGAAGCTTGGAGTACAGTAGCTGCTTCAGGGAATTAAGAAACACAAAATGCACCCCTGAGTGTGATCAAACAGGATCCAAGATAAACAGGGCACAGTCAGTATTCATATTGGATTACAATTCTGATGTGCTGCACTGCGCAGCACATCAGAATTGTAATCCAAATATGTTGAGAGAGACTCAGGTAACCAGCCCAATGCAGGGCCCAGGCATAAACATATATACTGCAGCACACTGGGTGGGAAGCAGCGGGCCTCTGTAATTGCCAGCAGCAGTTAATAATGGAGCATGTGTCCCAGTACCACAGAGAGGGGTGGGGAGAGTACCTTGTGCAGGGAGAGGTCACAAGCAGGGCAGAAGGCGCTGCTGCGGGCCGGGGAGGTCCCTCCACAATGTCCAAATCTCTGCAGGTACAAGGCGCACAGTGGCGCCAGACATCTCAGGGGGTGCAGGAGAGGTTCACACAGCAGCAGATGAGTGTGAATTCCAAAAACACCGGGGTTAAGGATGGGTTCAAGGATGAAGAATAGGGAGCTACAGCAGCCTGCTGCTTACTCCATGCTGTGCCAGGCCACGCCCCCTCCCCACGTGTACCTTTTGGCTCATATATTGTGTATAAATCTGGCTCTGGTACTAGCCAGTGCCTCCTGACCAATTTACCTCACCGCACATCCCTGGCCCGGTGTTACAGTATATTGGTGATGCTGACTTACAGCTTGATGGTTTAGCATTCTGTAAGACAACATACAGTAAGTGTGCATATACCCTACTAAGCTGAATGATCAGGAAATTATTGTGTTAAAAGTACAAGCGAAGACTCCAAGCCTGGAATTCTTATAGTATTATGTTTGTTACGTTTTCCTCTCCACATCACTCAGTTTACAGGGGTTATTGTGTTTAAATAAATCCAATTAATAAAAAGTGACTATATGCAATATCATTTATGACTGCCTCTATGTATCTTTCATATTTTGAGAATCGGTCTATTATGTGTCGCCCTCTCTATATATTAGTTTGCAAGCCCTCTGGCCGTACTTGTCCATAACCCAGTTTAATGGTTGTTATATAATGTTACTTTGGCTGTCCTGGGCTCCCTCACACACCGTTTGGTAGATTTATTAGCTACACATTAAACAACTTGTTCCTTTGCCGCTGCCTGTGCTTGGAAGTCACCTTTATTGTAGCACCACCAGGGACTAGAGTCCTGTACATAAAATCTAATCCAGCCAGCAAATGGGGTCCCAGGATCTCAGAGGGAGGGAGGCTCTGCCCAGTCTCCATTATTTTAGAATTACTCTCCTTTATGGTTTAACCATTTGGGGGCAGATCTTTCTCTCACAGTCCTGTCACGCTATATTATGGACCAGAGTTGTATGATGACTGAATCCAGTGATTGCCAGGTTGTTAAACACATTTTGTGAGTTGAATCGATCTTTATACAACTTTAACAATGCAGACTATCTATCTCATTAGAAAGCAATGGAAATGATGCAGTCAGGATCCTGGCGGCCACAATCCTGCTAACCTGAAAGCAACATATTACATCATCTGTATAGCAAAGTCACATAGTAGTTAGAAACTATTTATATTCCAGGCTCCAGAGAAGGACATATATTGCTTCCTTGGTTGTGTGTTGGTTGGACTTTTCTTCTTCTTCTATCTATCTATCTATCTATCTATCTATCTATCTATCTATCTATCTATCTATCTATCTATCTAGATATGAAATACATGATAAATAAGACTACAGTATGTATATATATATATATATATATATATTTGTGTGTGTATATATATATATATATCTGTTTATCTAGATGTGAAAAATATAATAAATATGGTTACAGTATCTATGTTTGTCTGTCTATCTATCTATCTATCTATCTATCTATCTATCTATCTATCTATCTATCTATCTATCTATCATATACAGATTTCATTATCTATCTATCTATCTATCTATCATCTATCTATCTATCTATCTATCTATCTATCTATCTATCTATCTATCTATCTATCTATTGATTTCATTATTTGTCTGTCTGTCTGTCTATCTATCTATCTATCTATCTATCTATCTATCTATCTATCTATCTATCTGTCTGTCTGTCTGTCTGTCTGTCTGTCTGTCTGTCTGTCTGTCTATCTATCTATCTATCTCATAACTATTCACCTGACAACCTATCTACCTATCGATCTCTTGTTTTCTTGAATGCTTCTCTGCATCTGTTTCCCATTTTGTAAGTCTCCCTCTTCCCCCGATCTCAGTTTCTTTCCCTCCTATATCGCATCTCCCCCTCCTCTGTACAGTCTGTGACTGTGCCAAAAAATGAGAGATCCAAATTAGTGCGAGCTCCATCCTCTAGAAAACATTTAGCTTCCTGGCCGGGCGGGATCTGCCCATGAATAATTGAATCTTTTCATTCATTGCCCTGTTGAATATTTATAAGGATTTTAACATTTACAACAATGCTCTCTCCAGGAGCTGTTCTCTTTGTATTGTCACAGTTTTCTCTTTGTTCTTTTGTGACATTTCCTGATATTTTTTTTCTAATCAAGCTGCTTTTCTTGCAGATAAAGTAGAATGGAAAGGAGCCCAAACACACGTATGTTGGCGTGGTCCCCCACATTGCGGTAAGGGGACTAATGAGGAGCGGACAATTGCATGTGTGTACCTGGTGCCTATTCTCCGTCATTTAGGGTATATTTTTAAAATGAAATACTAACATTCCAGTGTGCACCTCACAAGTCATTCGCAATGTACATTGTTGTATGGGACTGCGGGGATTTGGTTATTTATAAATCTCAAATTGCAATTTACTGTATAGCAACAGACATCTGTAGCGTGTTCCCCATTTCATAGAACCCACTTCTGTGGTGTATTTTGGTAGGAAGGTGCACGCTTCTGACAATCAACATGCAATGCAAATATCCGGTGTTAACTTTCTGTTCAACTTGTACAAATGATGGGCACCTTAAACATTCGTGCGGGATTAAAAAAAAAGTTTATATAAGCAAATGGAATTGTAACCCAAAGAAACCAGACAGCTTTTCAAAACTGTACTAAAATTTTATAAAAGCTACTGTACAATTTGCAAAACATTTACAGTAATATATATATATATATATATATATATATATATATATATGGGATGCGGTTATCCGCTGGTCTCAATACCGACGACCTAGATCCCAAACAATGAATTGCCCACCGGTCGGCATGCCGACCAAAAGGGACTATTCCCACACGTGGGTGTCCATGACATAGAGTGCAAGTCGCCATCGAGCCCGCAAGGAGCTTTGTTGCGCTCGCCCCCCCACCAGCCATCTAAAAGCCGGGGTCGGGATGGTGACCGGTGGTCTCCCGACCATTGATCACACGAACCCAACCCATATATACATATAAGACCACATACATATATATATATATATATATATATATATATGTATATACATACACAGGGCTGTATTCAATAGTTGTCGGAAACTGCCGTCTTGTCGGAAAGACAGCGGCTTCTGACAGATTTCTGTCGGAAGGGGTTCCGATGTATTCAAAGAGGGCAGTTTTTTCCGACAAGTTGGGAATTCCCGACTTGTCGGAAAACACGTGGATCGTTGGAATAGGCGCAGATCCACAGGCTTTTGTCAGAAACGGGGCCAAGTCTGACAGGTTTTGGCCCCCTTTCCAACAATCTCAATCCAACTTAAAAAAAAATCGGATTGAGCAGGGCGTCCCCCCGGCCAGGCCCCTTACTCCCGGCAGTGCCTCCCCCCGCCGACATGTACCCCCGCCGCCAGCTGCCACATTCAGCTCCCACCGCTGCCACAGTCAGCTCCCCGCGCCGCCACCGGCGCTGTCAGCACACGGGGGGATAGGTGTCATCTTGGGGGTCCCCCGCTACCTGATGAAGGGCAGCTGCTCCAGGCCCGGGGAGAAACAGCAGTGCTGCTGCCAACCCCGGCGCACGGCGCCGGGGGTTAGCAGCAGCAGCATGGAAGATGTGGACGCCTGGCGGGAGGGGAGCAGCGGCAGCAGCAGCAGCATCAGGGATCGGGTTGAGTAGCAGTAGCAGTGGCCAAATCCGACAGTCGGATTTGGGAGCATATTGAATAGGTAATTGTTGGATCCTTTCTAACAATGCTTGTCGGAAAGGATCCGACACTTATTGAATATACATATCTCAGGGCAGCTCCTTGGTGGCGGCTGGTGCAGTGTCAGCCCCATGATGTTGCTATGCCGGTACCATTGGGATCGGACCAAGTGACAGGTAATTGGGAGTAGGAGTCAGGCGGGTTGGCGCAGCAGGCCGGTTCATTAGTATTGTAGTTAATTGGCAGGCCCAGTGAGTACTTAAAAATTATTATTCAGCTCTGCTGCCCCTGTTTTTTGTGTCCCTGATCTTGTCCACTTTGACCCCCACTGTTGCCAGGCCTGAAATCATCACCCAATTTTCCGCTGCTACTGCTTAAATCAGCTGCTCTTAGTAGTATATTTAATTGAATGTCAGCTTGCTGGCTCACAAATGATCTTTCTGTGTGTTCACATGAATGGCTGTATTGATTAAATATAGAACTGTGCTTATCAGTAAAAGGATGTAATACTGAGATATGAAATCTCTTCTACTGACTTGCTTGATGCACGTTAATGCTCAGCCAGACTGTAAATTCCTCCTCATCCATTGCCTAAGGGTCACTATTTACTAAATCAAGCACAAGGCCTGTGATATTCTGTCAACAAGGAATACAACATCCAAATGCACAAGGAGCACTTCTATATAGTTAATGATGTGTGCATTACACTTTCCTGTGCTATAGATATTTTAGATATTTGTAATATATTACAAAACATGGTCTTATATATATATATATATATATACACACACACACACACACACACACACACACACACACACACACACACACACACACACGTACAGTATGTATATGTGTGTGTGTGTATATATATATATATATATATATATATATATATATATACAGGTTGAGTATCCCTTATCCAAAATGCTTGGGACCAGAGGTATTTTGGATATCGGATTTTTCCGCATTTTGGAATAATTGCATACCATAATGAGATATCATGGTGATGGGACCTAAATCTAAGCACAGAATGCATTTATGTATCATATACACCTTATACACACAGCCTGAAGGTAACTTTAGCCAATATTTTTTTTATAACTTTGTGCATTAAACAAAGTGTGTGTACAAACACACAATTAATTTGTGTTTCATATACACCTTATACACACAGCCTGAAGATCATTTAATACAATATTATTAATAACTTTGTGTATTAAACAAAGTTTGTGTACATTGAGCCATCAAAAAACAAAGGTTTCACTATCTCACTCTCACTCAAAAAAGTCCGTATTTCGGAATATTCCGTATTTCGGAATATATGGATATGGGATACTCAACCTGTATATATATATATATATATATATATATATATATATATATCACAAAACAAAGATATTGATATAGTGGTCTGAATTTGAAAATGGCCCTGTATCGTTTATAGGCCCTCATTCCGAATTGATCGCACCAAGCAACTTTTTGCTGCTGGTGCGATCAACTAATCTCCGCCTATGGGGGTGTGTATTTTATCATAGCAAGGCTGCGATCGCTTGTGCAGACCTGCTATGCTACAAAGGTTTCACTCAAAACAAGACCAGGGCTGGACATACTTACCCTGTGCGACGTGTCCAGCGATGAGGGTCACGGCTTTGACGTCAGACATCCGCCCTCTGTTTGCCTGGACACGCCTGCATTTTTCTTACCACTCTCTGAAAACGGCTCCAAACGGTGAGTTGCCGCCCCAGGACGCCTTCCTGCAGTCAACCTTCTTGCGGTCGCCGCTGCGACTGCTTTCTTCGTAGTCAGCGTTGTTATCCGCCAATGGCTGTCGCCGGGCAATGATGCACGTGCACAATGCGCACGCCGTGCATGCGCATTCCAGACCCGATTGCACCGCTATGAGGAAGTGCAGCGTGCGATCAGGTCGGAATCAGCCCCATAGTTACCAGGACCCTGATGACAGGTGGCTGCTATTTATTCTGACAAGAAAACAAACAAATGGTTAATCACTTGCACCTAAACCAGCTGCCCAGTTCTATTTCAGAGAGTTAGAGAGTACTGTGCTATATATTCTCCTTTTAGGTAGCGTTGTAGAGAATGTCCCAAAATAGGGTAGCTATTGAATCAATAGTGAGAATAGTGCCTTCAAGTGTGTACCATCTAACATCTTAAGTAGTGATGAGCGGGTTCGGTTCCTCGGAAACCGAACCCCCCCGAACTTCACCCATTTTACACGGGTCCGAGGCATACTCGGATTCTCCCGTATGGCTCGGTTAACCCGAGCGCGCCCGAACGTCATCATCCCGCTGTCGGATTCTCGCGAGATTCGGATTCTATATAAGCAGCCGCGCGTCGCCGCCATTTTCACTCGTGCATTGGAAATGTTAGGGAGAGGACGTGGCTGGTGTCCTCTCCGTTTATTCATTGTTGAGTTGATGCAAATATTTGTGCTTGCTTATATCATTGTGGGGACTGGGGAGCAGCTTTATATTAATATAGGAGGAGTACAGTGCAGAGTTTTGCTGATCAGTGACCACCAGTTTTATCCGTTCTCTGCCTGAAAAAAACGCTCCTTATCTGTGCTCAGTGTGCTGCATATATCTGTGCTCACACTGCTTAATTGTGGGGACTGGGGAGCAGCTGTATTATATAGGAGGAGTACAGTGCAGAGTTTTGCTGACAGTGACCACCAGTATACGTTGTCTGCCTGAAAAACACTCCATATCTGTGCTCAGTGTGCTGCATATATCTGTGCTCACACTGCTTTATTGTGGGGACTGGGGACCACCAGTATAATATTATATAGGAGGAGTACAGTGCAGAGTTTTGCTGACCATTGACCACCAGTATACGTTGTCTGCCTGAAAAACACTCCATAGTTGTGCTGCATTGTGTAGTATATAGTAGTACAGTGCATAATTTTGCTGACCACCAGTATATAATATATAGGAGTACGGTACAGAAGGCCACTGCTGTACCTACCTGTGGTGCATTTCAGTTTTGCACAGTTTGCTGACCACCAGTATATAATATATAGCATTACGGTACAGTAGGCCACTGCTGTACCTACCTCTGTGTCGTCAAGTATACTATCCATCTATACCTGTGGTGCATTTCAGTTTTGCACAGTTTGCTGACCACCAGTATATAATATATAGCATTACGGTACAGTAGGCCACTGCTGTACCTACCCCTGTGTCGTCAAGTATACTATCCATCTAGATTCTATACCTGTGGTGCATTTCAGTTGTGCAGTTTGCTGACACAGTGACCACCAGTATATATAGCAGTACGGTACGGAAGGCCACATCTGTACCTACCTCTGTGTCGTCAAGTATACTATCCATCTACATTCTATACCTGTGGTGCATTTTAGTTTTGCAGTTTGCTGACAGTGACCACCAGTATATATAGCAGTACGGTACGGAAGGCCACTGCTGTACCTACCTCTGTGTCGTCAAGTATACTATCCATCTACATTCTATACCTGTGGTGCATTTTAGTTTTGCAGTTTGCTGACAGTGACCACCAGTATATATAGCAGTACGGTACGGAAGGCCACTGCTGTACCTACCTCTGTGTCGTCAAGTATACTATCCATCTAGATTCTATACCTGTGGTGCATTTCAGTTGTGCAGTTTGCTGACACAGTGACCACCAGTATATATAGCAGTACGTTATGGAAGGCCACTGCTGTACCTACCTCTGTGTCGTCAAGTATACTATCCATCTACATTCTATACCTGTGGTGCATTTTAGTTTTGCAGTTTGCTGACAGTGACCACCAGTATATATAGCAGTACGGTACGGAAGGCCACTGCTGTATTTACCTCTGTGTCGTCAAGTATACTATCCATCTACATTCTATACCTGTGGTGCATTTTAGTTTTGCAGTTTGCTGACAGTAACCACCAGTATATATAGCAGTACGGTACGGAAGGCCACTGCTGTACCTACCTCTGTGTTGTCAAGTATACTATCCATCTAGATTCTATACCTGTGGTGCATTTCAGTTGTGCAGTTTGCTGACACAGTGACCACCAGTATATATAGCAGTACGGTACGGAAGGCCACTGCTGTACCTACCTCTGTGTCATCAAGTATACTATCCATCTACATTCTATACCTGTGGTGCATTTCAGTTGTGCGCAGTATATATAGTAGTAGGCCATTGCTATTGATACTGGCATATAATTCCACACATTAAAAAATGGAGAACAAAAATGTGGAGGTTAAAATAGGGAAAGATCAAGATCCACTTCCACCTCGTGCTGAAGCTGCTGCCACTAGTCATGGCCGAGACGATGAAATGCCATCAACGTCGTCTGCCAAGGCCGATGCCCAATGTCATAGTAGAGAGCATGTAAAATCCAAAAAACAAAAGTTCAGTAAAATGACCCAAAAATCAAAATTGAAAGCGTCTGATGAGAAGCGTAAACTTGCCAATATGCCATTTACGACACGGAGTGGCAAGGAACGGCTGAGGACCTGGCCTATGTTCATGGCTAGTGGTTCAGATTCACATGAGGATGGAAGCACTCATCCTCTCGCTAGAAAAATGAAAAGACTTAAGCTGGCAAAAGCACAGCAAAGAACTGTGCGTTCTTCTAAATTACAAATCCCCAAGGAGAGTCCAATTGTGTCGGTTGCGATGCCTGACCTTCCCAACACTGGACGGGAAGAGCTTGCGCCTTCCACCATTTGCACGCCCCCTGCAAGTGCTGGAAGGAGAACCCGCAGTCCAGTTCCTGATAGTCAAATTGAAGATGTCACTGTTGAAGTACACCAGGATGAGGATATGGGTGTTGCTGGCGCTGGGGAGGAAATTGACAAGGAGGATTCTGATGGTTAGGTGGTTTGTTTAAGTCAGGCACCCAGGTAGACACCTGTTGTCCGTGGGACGAATATGGCCATTGACATGCCTGGTCAAAATACAAAAAAAAATCAGCTCTTCGGTGTGGAATTATTTCAACACAAATGCGGACAACAGGTGTCAAGCCGTGTGTTGCCTTTGTCAAGCTGTAATAAGTAGGGATAAGGACGTTAACCACCTCGGAACATCCTCCCTTATACGTCATCTGGACCGCATTCATCAGAAGTCAGTGACAAGTTCAAAAACTTTGGGTGACAGCGGAAGGAGTCCACTGACAACTAAATCCCTTCCTCTTGTAACCAAGCTCCTGCAAACCACACCACCAACTCCCTCAGTGTCAATTTCCTCCTTACCCAGGAAAGCCAATAGTCCTGCAGGCCATGTCACTGTCAAGTCTGACGAGTCCTCTCCTGCCTGGGATTCCTCCGATGCATCCTTAAGTGTAACGCCTACTGCTGCTGGCGCTGCTGTTGTTGCTGCTGGGAGTCGATCGTCATCCCAGAGGGGAAGTCGGAAGACCACTTGTACTACTTCCAGTAAGCAATTGACTGTCCAACAGTCCTTTGCGAGGAAGATGAAATATCACAGCAGTCATCCTGCTGCAAAGCAGATAATTCAGGCCTTGGCAGCCTGGGCGGTGAGAAACGTGGTTCCGGTATCCACCGTTAATTCAGAGGCAACTAGAGACTTGATTGAGGTATTGTGTCCCCGGTACCAAATACCATCTAGGTTCCATTTCTCTAGGCAGGCGATACCGAAAATGTACACAGACCTCAGAAAAAGAGTCACCAGTGTCCTAAAAAATGCAGTTGTACCCAATGTCCACTTAACCACGGACATGTGGACAAGTGGAGCAGGGCAGACTCAGGACTATATGACTGTGACTGCCCACTGGGTAGATGTATTGCCTCCCGCAGCAAGAACAGCAGCGGCGGCACCAGTAGCAGCATCTCGCAAACGCCAACTCGTTCCTAGGCAGGCTACACTTTGTATCACCGCTTTCCAGAAGAGGCACACAGCTGACAACCTCTTACGGAAACTGAGGAAGATCATCACAGAATGGCTTACCCCAATTGGACTCTCCTGGGGATTTGTGACATCGGACAACGCCAGCAATATTGTGCGTGCATTACGTCTGGGCAAATTCCAGCATGTCCCATGTTTTGCACATACATTGAATTTGGTGGTGCAGAATTATTTAAAAAACGACAGGGGCGTGCAAGAGATGCTGTCGGTGGCCCGAAGAATTGCGGGCCACTTTCGACATTCAGCCACCGCGTGCCGAAGACTGGAGCACCACCAAACATTCCTGAACCTGCCCTGCCATCATCTGAAGCAAGAGGTGGTAACGAGGTGGAATTCAACCCTCTATATGCTTCAGAGGATGGAGGAGCAGCAAAAGGCCATTCAAGCCTATACATCTAGCCACAATATAGGCAAAGGAGGGGGAATGCACCTGACTCAAGCGCAGTGGAGAATGATTTCAACGTTGTGCAAGGTTCTGCAACCCTTTGAACTTGCCACACGTGAAGTCAGTTCAGACACTGCCAGCCTGAGTCAGGTCATTCCCCTCATCAGGCTTTTGCAGAAGAAGCTGGAGACATTGAAGGAGGAGCTAAAACAGAGCGATTCCGCTAGGCATGTGGGACTTGTGGATGGAGCCCTTAATTCGCTTAACCAGGATTCACGGGTGGTCAATCTATTGAAATCAGAGCACTACATTTTGGCCACCGTGATTGATCCTAGATTTAAAACCTACGTTGTATCTCTCTTTCCGGCAGACACAAGTCTTCAGAGGTTCAAAGACCTGCTGGTGAGAAAATTGTCAAGTCAAGCGGAACGTGACCCGTCAACATCTCCTCCTTCATATTTTCCCGCAACTGGGGGCGCGAGGAAAAGGCTAAGAATTCCGAGCCCACCCGCTGGCGGTGATGCAGGGCAGTCTGGAGCGAGTGCTGACATCTGGTCCGGACTGAAGGACCTGCCAACGATTACTGACATGTCATCTACTGTCACTGCATATGATTCTCTCACCATTGAAAGAATGGTGGAGGATTATATGAGTGGCCACATCCAAGTAGGCACGTCAGACAGTCCGTACGTATACTGGCAGGAAAAAGAGGCAATTTGGAGGCCCTTGCACAAACTGGCTTTATTCTACCTAAATTGCCCTCCCTACAGTGTGTACCCCGAAAGAGTGTTTAGTGCAGCCGCTCACCTTGTCAGCAATCGGCGTACGCGGTTACTTCCAGAAAATGTGGAGAAGATGATGTTCATCAAAATGAATTATAATCAATTCCTCCGTGGAGACATTCACCAGCAGCAATTGCCTCCAGAAAGTACACAGGGACCTGAGATGGTGGATTCCAGTGGGGACGAATTAATAATCTGTGAGGAGGGGGATGTACACAGTGAAAGGGGTGAGGAATCGGAGGATGATGATGAGGTGGACATCTTGCCTCTGTAGAGCCAGTTTGTGCAAGGAGAGATTGATTGCTTCTTTTTTTGGTGGGGGCCCAAACCAACCAGTCATTTCAGTCACAGTCGTGTGGCAGACCCTGTCGCTGAAATGATGGGTTCGTTAAAGTGTGCATGTCCTGTTTATACAACATAAGGGTGGGTGGGAGGGCCCAAGGACAATTCCATCTTGCACCTCTTTTTTCTTTCATTTTTCTTTGCATCATGTGCTCCTCCTTTACCACAGGAAAAGGCTTACTTTTATAAAGAAAACAAACTTAATGTAACTTTTCCTCCATCTCATGAGCTGAACAGTCTCTTTGAGGGAGTCTGGGCAAACCCTAAAAATAAATTTCAGATTCCTAAAAGAATTCAGGTAGCTTACCCTTTCCCTGCAGAGGACAGGAAAAGGTGGGAGTCACCCCCCGTTTTAGACAGTGCCCTGTCACGGTTAACAAAAACGGTGATTCTCCCTGCGCCTGGGACGGCTTCACTAAAAGAGCCGGCAGACCGCAAATTAGAGACTACGTTGAAATCTATTTATGTGGCAAATGGGACACTACTCAGGCCTACCATTGCCTGTGCATGGGTATTGAAAAGTGGTCAGACAACTTTTGAAAAGTGCTATTGAAAAGTGGTCAGAAAACTTGTCATCAGAAATTGACACAATAGATAGAGACGAGGTACTCCTAACATTAGGTCATATCAAAGACGCGGCTGCGTACATGCTAGAAGCCATGAAAGATATTGGTCTCTTGGGATCAAGAGCCACTACCATGGCAATCTCAGCACGGAGGGCGTTGTGGATTCGCCAATGGAATGCTGATGCAGATTCCAAAAGGAATATGGAGGCTCTCCCGTACAAAGGTGAGGCCTTGTTTGGAGATGGGCTGGATGCTTTAGTTTCTGTGGCTACCGCAGGTAAGTCGACATTCTAGCCTTATGCTCCTGCACCGGCGAAAAAAACACATCACTCTCAGATGCAGTCCTTTCGGCCCAATAAATACAAAAAGGGTAAAGGTTCCCCTTTCTTTGCGGGTAGAGGAAGGGGAAAAGGAAAAAAGTCCACAGTGTCTCCAGGATCACAGGAGCAGAAGTCAACCTCTGTTCCTGCCAAATCTTCAGCATGATGCTGGGGCTCCCTTGCGGGAGTCTGCTTAGGTGGGGGCACGTCTGAAACTCTTCAGTCACTTCTGGGTTCAATCTGACCTGTAACCGTGGGTCGTACAAATAGTGTCCCACGGGTACAAACTGGAGTTTCAAGACATTCCCCCATGCCGATTTTTCAAATCGGCCTTACCAGCTTCTATCCCGGACAGGGAAGTGGTTGCAGCAGCAATAGGTTTTATTCAAGCCTATTTGTAGTTCCGAAGCCGGACGGCTCGGTCAGACCGATTCTAAACCTGAAAAATCTGAATCTCTACTTACAAAGGTTCAAGTTCAAGATGGAATCTCTGAGGGCAGTGATTTCCAGTCTGGAGGAGGGGGAATTCATGGTGTCAGTGGACATAAAAGATGCCTACTTAACATGTTCCCATTTATCCTCCTCATCAAGCTTATCTGAGATTTGCAGTACAGGATTGTCATTACCAATTTCAGACGTTGCCGTTAGGACTCTCCACGGCACCGAGGGTGTTCACCAAGGTGATGGCGGAGATGATGGTTCTCCTTCGATAGCAAGGAGTCAATATAATTCCTTACCTGGACGATCTCCTGATAAAGGCAAGGTCCAGGCAAAGGTTGGTGCAGAACATTGCACTCTCCCTGACAGTACTTCAACATCACGGTTGGATCATAAATTTTCCAAAGTCACAATTGGAACCGACGACAAGATTGTCCTTTCTGGGGATGATACTGGACACAGAAGTACAGAGGATATTTCTTCCAGTAGAAAAGGCTCTGGAAATCCAGAGAATGGTCAAAAAAATTCTGAAGCCAACAAGAGTGTCGATTCATCAATGCATTCGGTTGTTGGGAAAGATGGTTGTGGCCTACAAGGCCTTACAGTTTGTCCGATTCCATGCCAGAGTATTCCAGTGGGACCTATTGGACAAATGGTCTGGATCCCATCTACACATGCATCAGAGGATAATCCTGTCATCCAAAGCCAGAATTTTGCTCCTGTGGTGGCTACACAGTTCTCACCTCCTAGAGGGATGCAGGTTCGGGATTCAAGACTGGATCCTGGTGACGACGAATGCAAGTCTCCGAGGCTGGGGAGCAGTCACTCAGGGGGAAAGCTTCCAAGGAAGGTGGTCAAGTCAAGAAACTTGTCTTCACATAAACCAGCGGTGGCCAACCAGTGGCTCTTGAGCCGCATGAGGCTCTTTCTTTATTCAAATGTGGCTCCCCAACACTCAAAATCACATGACCACAATAAATCAGGAAACTGCTGCACTCCAGCCAGACACACAGCAGCACTATGGGTACTGAGAATTGAGGGAGCCAGATACTAGAGGTGAGACACCCACTGGCAAACAAAGAACACAAAAGGGGCTGCTGCAATGGCATGAGTTGTAGGGGCTGTGGTGACACGAGGGTGGGCTGGAGTGACGCAAGGGGGAGCTGGATGGAGTGACACAGGAGGGTGCTGGCAGGTGTGACTCTAGGGGTGCTGGCTAAAGTGACATAGAAGTGTGGTAGCATGAGTGACACATGGAGTAACTGGCTGGAGTGGCCCAGTAGGGTGCTGGGAGTAGTGACACATGGGAGAGATGGCTGGAGTAACACAGAAGGGTGCTAGCAGGAGTGACACATGGGAGAGCTGGCTGGAGTGATGCAAGAGGGTGCTGGCTGGTTGACATAGAGGGGAGCTGAAGTGTATTATGTGAATCTATTTTTTCCCAATTATCTTATGTGGTGGTGGCTTTTAAACGTATATTATACCAGGGGCGTGGTCTAGCACCCCTTTTTTGCACGCGTACCTTTGGCTTGATGACTGCTCTTTGATGTACCTAACAAGATTTTTTGGCTGTTTGTCACTGACTGGTGGGCCATCCTTGACATAAACGTTCTGGAATTGAGAGCCATTTACAATGGTCTTCTACAAGTGGTGCATCTTCTTCAAGATCAACCCGTACAGATCCAGTCAGACAATGTAACAGTGGTCGCGTACATAAACCGTCAGGGCGGAACGAAAAGCAGAGCGGCAATGTCAGAAGTGTCAAAGATCCTCCTTTGGGCAGAAAGACATGCAAGAGCTCTGTCGGCAATTTTCATTCCGGGAGTGGACAACTGGGAAGCGGACTTCCTCAGCAGACACGATCTCCATCCAGGAGAATGGGGCCTCCACCAAGAAGTCTTCGCAGAGGTGACAGGTCGTTGGGGAGTTCCTCAAGTAGACATGATGGCATCTCGTCTCAACAAGAAGCTTCAGAGATATTTTTCCAGGTTGAGAGACCCTCAAGCAATAGCAGTGGACGCACTGGTGACCCAGTGGGTGTTTCGGTCGGTGTATGTCTTCCCTCCACTTCCACTGATACCAAAAGTTTCAAAATCCTAAGAAGAATAGGAGTTTGAGCGATCCTCATTGCTCCAGAATGGCCAAGGAGGGCTTGGTATCCAGATCTTCAGGAGTTCTCGGCCTCTTCCTCTTCTCGAGGACCTGCTGCAGCAGGGGCCATGCGTGTATCAAGACTTACCGCGGCTACGTTTGACAACATGGCTGTTGAGCGCCGGATCCTAGCCCGAAAGGGTATTCCCAAAGAAGTCATTCCCACCCTTATTCAGGCCAGGAAGGGAGTAACGTCTAAACATTACCACCGTATTTGGAGAAAATATGTGTCTTGGTGTGAAACCAAGAAGGCTCCAACGGAAGAGTTTCAGTTAGGACGTTTTCTCCACTTTCTCCAGGCGGGTGTGGATGCGGGCCTGCGATTGGGTTCAATCAAGGTCCAGATTTCGGCCTTATCAATTTTCTTTCAGAAACAATTGGCCTCCCTTCCAGAAGTTCAGACATTTGTGAAAGGGGTTCTGGACATCCAACCTCCATTTGTGCCTCCTGTGGCACCATGGGATCTTAACGTGGTGTTGCAGTTCCTTCAATCGGATTGGTTTGAACCTCTACAGGAGATAGAGTTGAAGTTCCTCACTTGGAAAGTGGTCATGCTGTTGGCCTTGGCATCCACAAGGCGGGTGTCTGAGTTGGGGGCCTTGTCTCACAAGAGCCCTTACTTGGTTTTCCATGAAGATAAGGCTGAGTTAAGAACTCGTCAACAATTTCTTCCAAAGGTGGTTTCTTCTTCCCATATAAACCAACCTATTGTGGTGCCAGTGGCTACTGACACCTTTGCTGTTTCAAAGTCTCTGGATGTGGTCAGGGCTTTGAGAATCTATGTTGCAAGAACGGCTCGGATACGGAAAACAGAGGCTCTGTTTGTCCTGTATGCTCCCAATAAGATTGGGTGTCCTGCTTCTAAGCAGGCTATTGCGCGCTGAATCAGAGGTACGATTCAGCATGCTCATTCCACGGCAGGCTTGCCGATACCGAATTCGGTGAATGCCCATTCTACTAAAAAGGTGGGCTCATCCTGGGCGGCTGCCCGGGGCGTCTCGGCATTAGAACTTTGCAGAGCGGCTACTTGGTCAGGGGCAAACACGTTTGCTAAGTTTTACAAGTTTGACACCTTGGCCGATGAGGGCCTACAGTTTGGTCAATTGGTGCTGCAGGGTCATCCGCACTCTCCCGCCCGTACTGGAGCTTTGGTATAACCCCATGGTACTGAAGTGGACCCCAGCATCCTCTAGGACATATGAGAAAACAGGATTTTAATACCTACTGGTAAATCCTTTTCTCCTAGTGCGTAGAGGATGCTGGGCACCCAGCCCAGTGCGTACTTTACCTGCAGTTGTTATTTTGTTAAAAATGTTTTCAGCATGGTTGCTGTAATGTTCATGCCCGTTGGCATGTGTTTTATTGAATGCCATGTGTGTGGCATGGTTGAAGTGTGAGCTGGTATGAATCTCACCATTAACTTAAAAGTAAATCCTTTCTTCGAAATGTCCGTCTCCCTGGGCACAGTTCCTATACTGAGGTCTGGAGGAGTTGCATAGAGGGACGAGCCAGTTCACACTCTGAAAAAGTCTTAAAGTGCCCATGGCTCCTGCGGAACCGTATATACCCCATGGTAGTGAAGTGGACCCCAGCATCCTCCACGAACTAGGAGAAAAGGATTTACCGGTAGTTATTAAAATCCTGTTTTTGGAGCGATGGATTCTTGCAGGTGGTGACAGTTTGACTTAAGATTTATTGCCTAGTTATGAATCGAAAGAAAGCATTTTTTTTATTTACTTTAAATAATTTCATAGTAGAATATTATTTAGTATCTTTTCTTCTAACTTACACTTTCTTTGATATTTTAGAAATGACCAGTTGTTTCCCCTATTGAATTCTCTATTCTCTTTATTTTGTCATTATGTTCCATTTAAATAAAAAAAAATGAATTAGTATAAAAATTAACCACAACTTTATAAAGAAACAGTTTCTACACTTGTAAAGTCTTAAATAACATAACTGGTTTCTGTGCACGTATAGGGGAAGATGTATTAAGCCTGGAGAAGTGATAAATCAGTGATAAAGAAGTGATAAGTGGAAGCTGATAACGCACCAGCCAATCATTACAGGTTTGAAAAATGACAGGGGCTGATTGGCTGGTGCGTTATTACCTTTCACTTATCACTGCTTTAACACTTCTCCAAGCATAGTACATCTGCCCCTATGTCTTAATCTCCTACACTGAATGTCCATAGCCTTGAAGTGGGTGGAGACTGAACAACCTGTAGACAAACAGATCACTTAAATGCAAACAGTAGCTAGTGTTTTTCAGAAGAAAAAAAAAATCATTGATCTTGTAAGAGACAGTGACTTGTCCCCTCACGTGATCAATAAGACAGGTCTAAAGGCAACAGAGGCAGCGCTGAGATGTGAGGAGGGGAATTTAGGTAAGACGGCAGCCTCAGACTTATATAGAGTAAGGAACAAAGACATCTAACAGCACAGACTAGTGATGTGATGTATCACATCGATGTGGGAAAATTGTGACGTAAAATTGACCTCTATTAGAAGTAAAGCTCATACATCCAACTACTTCCAACCATGGTTAGAAAAGAGTTGTTCTGAGGTCACTGTTAGCAGCAATGGATAAGGAGGACATTGAATTCAGCACCAGGTAGTGGACAGCTCCTCTTGTCTGCATGGGGCTGCGAGTATGAAGCTGAAATTAATTCCAACATGTGATGTTATTTGAAGATAGCCTAGAGATAAATGGAAGCAACAAAATATCAGAAACACCTATTTTTAATACACTAGGTAAGGAACATTTTTTGAACTGTGCAATTTATTTGAAAAGGACTTTTTTTGTTATAGTTGTTTGAATTTCTTTCTTTTCAGCATCTCAGCACTGCTACATCACTCAGAAAGAACAAACTCATCACCAAGCCCTGGTGACACATACAGCTGACACTTACGTTTAGAGTTAAAAATAATATGTATCCAGTAAGTTCTATGAAACATACCTGAGTGGAATATATATTTGTAGGATTTTAATGTCCATTTTAGGTTAAAAATAGACATTGTGTAGAATTATACAATTATGTAAAATCCACCTATATAAAACTGATTGCAGTCTCTACCATCAACACCTGGACATTTTACTTTTCTCTATTGCAACACAATTATCCTGTGGATAGGATTGTGATATATTGTGAATCAGAGCAACATTACAAAGTATGGCAAGCAAAAAGGGATTCAAAATCAGTCTGTAACAAGGATTTAGTGATGTATATGGAAAGGTTTTAAGTGGCTTGTCAGACCAGTTTGATACTTATGTGGTGTTATGTAGGCTTCATATGTTCTCAATCATTCCTAAAATGTCTACTTTGGTATTTCCAGATATTTAAAAAAAAACCCCATAAGTTAGATAAAAGTAACCTGATAACCACACTTTTGGTGGAACTCCATAGCTAGTTAGTTATGGTATAGTTAGAGAGTAGGCTTAAAGCATACAGCATTCACTCATCAGGGCTAACCTATACTTGCAATAAGGGGTATCCGGATGTAGCAATGGGCCTAATTCAGATCTGTTTGCTCGCTAACTATTTTTTGCAGCGCTGCGAACAGATAGATGCCACCTATAGGGGAGTGTATTTTAGCTTTGCAAGTGTGCGAACGCCTGTGCAGCTGAGCAGTACAAAAACTGTTTGTGCAGTTTCTGAGTAGCTCTGACCTTACTTAGCCGATGCGATCACTTCAGCCAATTCGAGCCCGGAATTGACGTCAGACACCCGCCCTGCAAACGCCTCGACACGCCTGCGTTTTTCCAAACACTCCCAGAAAACGGTCAGTTGCCACCCACAAACGCCCTCTTTCTGTCAATCACCTTGCATTCGGCTGTGCGAATGGATTCCAGTGCACTGCAACGATCCGCTTTGTACAAGTATGATGTGCCTGCGCATTGCGGTGCATAAGTATGCGCAGTAGTTACCTGATCGCTGTGCAGCGAAAAATGCTAGCGAGCGAACAGATCTGAATTAGGCCCAATATGCATAATAAGGGCATGGCCATATATCCCAGGGATGTGTCATGAGTCATAGGGTGTGGCCTCATAACACTGCCCCATCTCAGCACGCCAGCCAAATAGACCGCCAGATGGTGGAGCCTTGAGGTGGCTGGAGTGGCCCATCAGTCCATTGGCCCTTCTCGCATTTGCCAGAAGTAGCAGATGGTTAGCATGCCTCTGTATGATCCTGTCTGCACAGTTCTGTTTTTTAAAGTTAAAAAAAAAATATTAATAAAAAAATAATTGAAAGGCTTATAATAGACCCCATTCATTAGATCTTCACATCTACAGGCAGAATTTCCACTTGCAACAGAACAATCCCTATAAATATATAGTGTGTAGAAGGGGAGATAGAATGATGAACAAGATGCGGCTGTCATCCATTTTGTTGTTTACTGTTAATATACTGCTCTCATCTCTGTCTTGCAACATACTACTAGAAAGTACCAGAAAGTTCTATATACATCATAACATTCTGAAGTGTTAACACCACTTAGGGTGTTGGCTCAACTATCTGTATGCTATGCAATAGTTATGGAACAATCATAGGATTCATTTATGTTTATAAACAGTATTTGGTAACTCATAATTGTGCTTTGTTAAGCTTTGCTATATAAGCAAGATGCTTAGCCAGCCTTACTCCTGGATGAAACACTGACTGCAGAAGTGCCAAGATGAATGACTAGTCCAGCTTCTAACCTATAGAAGATGGAGCTCCTGGACCATGTATGCTGATGTGATTGCTGCATTGAACATTTTTACCTGATTAATCACCTGATTGAAGATATTAATCATCAATAAATGCTTTTATTTGCTTTTGATATCAGAGTGGTTCACATTTAATCCTGAGTCTCTTCAAGTTTATAAACCCACCTAAAGCAACAGTGTCTAGTTTAAAATACATACATAAATAATTAGAAGCATGGGGTTGCTTAAGATAAGCACTACTCAGCATGGACTAGCTTATACCTTCCACTATAATATGTTATGGGTTTCCCCCACCCATGGTGAATATCAGACCCATTATAGATTATAGTCAGCACTGTTCTTGTGCCTCTATGAGCAGAAAGAGGCTACAACAAACAGCTGCCCCCCACCTCAAAGATGACCATTATAATTAACAGGTTTGAGATCCTTGTAGAGCCGCATTTGCTACCCAGTGGTCCGTGTATAATGCACAGGGGTCTCTATGAGAAAAACACAAGCAAACAATATTCAAATAAGCTTTAATAGTAGAGAATATTCCCCACGACCCCATTCATCCCTTTGTTAAATAATAATGTGTACTGAATAAATATATATATATATATATATATATATATAGAGAGAGAGAGAGAGAGAGAGAGAGAGAGAGAGAGAGAGAGAGAGAGAGAGAGTATGGAAATAAGGCATCGGAACTCTAAATATTTGAAAAGCAAAATATATTGAAAAAACGCCCGACATGTGTGCAACATGTGTACGACATATTTTTTCAATATATTTTGCTTTTCCATACTCTGCATTAGTAATCCGGAGGGCACCGGAGCATTGTACAATGCAGTGGAGTGCCGGACTGTGTTCATACCACTATATATATATATACATATATATATAGTAATGCAAGGACTGGCACTCCTTAAGATCCAAAAACAGCAAAGTAGGTGCCCAGGTGCCAGATGTTGAAATTGATAGCAGAGTGAAATGATCCAGGACTCAAAGGACTTGATATAAAGCAATGAGCTGGTTCAAATATCAAGCTGACAGCGCAGCATTAATAAGTCAACGTTTCATTTATTTTCATAAATTTCGTCAGGACAAGAATAATTTACAAGCAAAACAATCTTACCTTAAATAGCCCACCACACAAACCATCGTGCACGCTGTGTGTGCTTCCTGGACGGGGCTTGATGACGTCACCCCGCGGCGACGCGCGCTCTCCAGCGCCGTTTCCATGGTTACCCTCCGGAGGCAGACACAGCGCTGAAATAACAACAAAAGATGATCTCCTTACAGAATGTAAACAAACGTGAAACAACAAATATCAGAACACTGCTAGGAAGTGATCAAGAGGCAGGGCATGCATTAATATGTACATATTGCAGTTGTAATAATGTATTTATAATAAAAAGACATATGCCCACTAATATAAGAACTATTTTGTGAAGGCATGAAAAGAAGGTCTAATTAACCCTATGGTGTTTAATGATAACTAGTCAGACACCATGAAATAATAATTTAACCTGATAAGAAAACAATACATGACTAAAGGATATATATATATTTATTTCCTTGCTTTTGTTATTTTAAATGTAATAGTTTTAAACAGTACAATGGTTTATTCTAAAAGCATGACTACTTTCTTTAATTGGTCTGTATACCCAATTTGCTTTGCTTAGTTGGGTCTAGCTCAGGGGAATATGTAGGTTATACTGTTTATGTCATCCCACTGTGGAGGCTATGAGCAGACTCAATACCAGAAAAAGGTGCGGGCGACAGTCAGGATGGTTACAAGTGAAAATTCTGCCTGCAGATGTGTAAGTAAATATAATAGGCACACAGTGTGTGATATGTGAGCTTCCATGATCCAGGAGCCCATTTGCCCTACTTATCCTGCATTCATTATAGATATGACACGGCCCTACTTATTTCTAGTCTCTAGAATTACAGCATTGACTACCCCATGTATGTCATTAGGACACACCCTCAAGCTTTTCTATTTTGAAAGGATTTTTGCTTGCCTTAACAAGGTTGACACAGGGAAGTAACTAGTAGCCGCAGTCCCCTTCCCAGTTGCTGATTACATTCCTTGAGTGTGTGTGTTTGTGTGTGTGGTGTGCTGGTAATGTGTAGCTTCTTATCACACAGTCACTGGTGTTAATATTTGCAGATTGTTCCAATGTTGGCTTTAGGGATGGCCATTGGCTGGTTATCAATCGATGGTCACCATCCATGGTACCATTGATGTATAACCTTGATGGTGTAAAAGCATCTGTAAGGGAACTGCATTAGTGTTATGTGAGATGGCGGGAAACCATCTTGTTGTCCCCCATCAATGATAAAAGTTTTCACCATTGGTCATAGACCATCAATGATTTCAAATCAAATCGTTGATGGTCGATGGCCATCCCTAATTGGCTTGTGTGTGGCTGTGAAATGACTTACATGCTGGAGAACAATCCGGCCAGAAATGATTGGCATGTCTGGAAAACTGGTATGCAGATTGCCAAGGTTTGTCATCTGATGGCCACACTCAAAAGCAATATTGAGATTCTGACACACAGCCTGAGCTGAACTACTGAGTCTGGCCAGCATATGCTTGACTGAGTATCTATGGAAATATAAAGTAATTCTAATAGCAAATATTTTTAATAGTCCATCATCAGATTGTTCAAAATGATAATTTCACTAAAACTCTAAATCCACCAAAAATAAAAGCCCAGGGCCACAGTATATTTCCTAACAATGCTTTATGGGTTAATAGCAGCACTGGCCACCCATGAAAACAGCTACTTGAGCACACATACACAACACTATGTAGAGTCCTCTTCTGTCTTTCCTTGTAATGGATCAGCAAGGAAGCCCCAGACTCTGTCCTGACATTTTCAACATGAATTAAATATTTCTGAGTCCGACACAGCCCCACGGCTCTCTCATGCCTAGAATGAAAATAATGCCAGCCATTTAGGGCTTACTAAGATTAGCCAAAGACAGGATAAGCATTATATTAAACTACCCACACATTTATTTAACCCTTCTTGTGCCTCAGAAGGTTAACTGTGAATGTTGCCTGTGTCAAGATTTCTGCCTTGTAGACAGTATTATCTATGCTACAGTATACATGCAGCTGGGTTTGCATGGTGTTAAACCTACGTCAACATCTACTGTATAGAAAGGCAATTGGAACATTAGGATGGATATGTGGGTCTCTTCCACCCCCATTCCCTCTTCCTCCAGATATTACATGCTTTAATAATAGCATTTCTTTTACACATACTTCCAAATTATTATTATTATTTTTTTTTTTTGCAAGTTTACTTTGCTAATCAAGTTTTTATTTTTTATGACACCACTTTGTTCCATTTGTATCTTGGCAGCACCGGTGTATCTTGCAGATCTTGCCACATTTAAAGACCATTAGAAACCCCAAAGGAAAGTTAGATTTGTCTCCTTCTCCACAGTTCTTAAAAAAATTCTCCGTTCTAGAACCCATTGCTTTTAGCATTTAGTAGTCAGATACAGTAGCACCTTTCATCTACGCAAATGTTCATTCTCTACCGCTGCTGGGAGGATGTTGATATTTGCCGATATTCTGATATTCTGGTTAAAGGGCCTGAGAAACGCGTTAGCTGAAACATGAAAGGTCAGCCCACTAGAGCAAAGGATTACCTTTCACGCAGTGGCATTTACATTTATTGCATTTTACTTTCACCTCCTTACTGGACTACTTTCTGCTCGTTACGGGAAAATCTCTTCATGCTCCCAACTTGGTAATATTGCATCCAAACTAAGTAACTGTTTGGCAAACTACCTGCTGCAGTGGCGTATCTATAATGGGTGCAGTGTCTGCGGTGCCTAGGGGCCCCTGGGGTTCAGGGGGGCCCACACTGCACACCCACTACCCATTTTGAATTACTCACCTCTCCGGAGTCCCCTGTCGGTGGAAGCACCTCTCCTCCAATCTCCGGTAAATGGCGCTGCAGACATTTTTCCAGAGATTTGCGCATGTGCAGTAAGAAAATCCTCTGGGAAATTGGCCGCCGCGCCATTTCCCTGGAGATTTTTGCATGCGCAATAGAGTCTGTGCACCCTCTAGTGCTCAGACTCTATTACGCTGACATGCGCCGGGGTTGCAGAGGCGGGGGCCCTGACGTAGGAGGTTGGACACCGGCCTCCTCCTCTGTTAAGAAGCCTGTGACCTGCTACCTATGTCTACTCAAGAGTAGACTGTGACTTTTTGTATAATTTTTATGTTTTTGCTTTGAACATAATTAAAGTAAGACGGCAGGAGGCTGGGTAGAGAATTTTACTGACAGCGCTCCAGTACCCATATGTAGGCATTCGAGCGACTCTGGCAGAATTAGGGGCAGATGTACTAAGCCTTGAAAAGTGATAATTTGGAGAGTGATAAAGGACCAGCCAATCAGCTCGTAACTGTCATGTCACAAGCTGTGTTTGAAAAATGACAGTTAGGAGTTGTTTGGCTGGTAGTTTATCACTCTCCATTTTATCACTCTTTGAGGCTTAGTACATCTGACCCATAGGGACTTAACTAAATCTTCTACTCAATGCAACATTATCTATTTGTGTGTGCTGCACTTTTGGGCCATAACATCATGGAAACTCTGTGACGGAGGCTAGAATCAAGAGCTTGGAGCAAAATTCAAGGCTAAAGACACACCAAGTGGTAGTTAAGCGTATATGGATGCTGAAAGTGGGCATCTCATACATTCAGATGCACAGATGTACACCAGGGAAGGGGTTTGTAGTGTATTTATTCTGAAAGTTTGGCTTTAATTTACATCTTTCATCCCATACATAAAAATGTAGACGTGGAACCTGACGGATTCTATGTTTTTCTTTCTTGTCCGTGTTTTGCTCCATAAATACACAGATACGTTCCCATTATTTAATGTTTAATGTCTCAGATGAAGAATGGACAAGTGAAATATTGGAGATTTTCCTTTTCGGCTTCAGCAAGGCTTTATTCTGGATTTAAGGTTAATAAAGTTTAATTAAACAAAATTAATAGAATTCAATATTTTTTCAGGCCAGCAAAATCTTGCTTTGGCAAAGAGCTAACGATATTATTTGCTTTCTTAATGTCGTGGGTAGGAATAAATTGGATATTGATACCTCTAGCTATTTCTTAAAGCTGATGAAACCAGAATAAGCAAATATATTTATCTTGCAGATGTTATTCGAAGTGTAAATATCACTCCATTTTTGGCACGCTGGTCGTTTAGAGAAGCGCTTACCCCTTATCCAACTAAAGGCCTGAGGATTTCGGTTTAATCATTTACACAAAAAGAAAATGACTAAGAAATCTGGTTGTTGATATCTATTGCACATCGATGTTGAACTTTACATAACTTTACATATAATACTTATTGAAAGCAATGTATTTTTTTTTTTAAAATAGGGTCATTAAATAAGTTGGTCATTGCATTCACATGCGTTTGGACTTCAAATATTCTATTATACATTCTTCCATGTAACACATTTTAAAATGAAGCCATGTGATGCAATGCGGATGTAATCAGGATACCGATGGTCAGGATCCCGACAGCAAATCATGACAGTCACAATGCCAATGAATCCCGATGAAGAGTATTAGGATTAGGCACTAGGGGGGGAGAGATAGGCTGCGGGAGGGGACAGTTAGGGTTAGGCTACCAAAAGGGACTGTCAGGGTTAGGCTGGTGGTGGAGGGGTGGGATAGGTCCAGGTTAGGGTTAGAATACTTACTGGATCCGTTGCCATTGTGACCATCAGGATTCCATAGTCAGGATTCTGACCATCAGACATTTTGAACCCAACCTGATGCAATGATGTGGAGAGCATGCCGGGAGACAGATCAATCAAGCAAGGTCAATATGTAGCTCCACCAATAACAAAATACATTTAAATTGTTTTATTCCAAAAATAACAAATATGGTCAACATAAAAAAAACACACCAATAAATGTAACTGGATACACATACTGGCTACAGAGTGAAATGTTACATTTATGCCAAGATTTCCTGATTTAATGGTAGTTTACTTATATAATTAAACTGATAACATGATCATCTACATCAATAAAATAGGTGTGGTATATAAGGTCAGCAGTCATAATGTTGACACAAGAATGTTGACATGTTTAAAATGTTGACATGCAGCATATTCACAGTCACTTGGGTGCCGGCGGTCATGTGAAGAGATGGAGTGGCGGTTCCAGTAAATATTCTCCCCCTATCTCTAATCCTGATCACTACTCCTAACCTTAGCCCTCCCTCTAGTGACAAAATTCTGAGTCGCAAATCCAAGTATCTGTTCAACTAATACCAGGAGTTTGTGCGTGTGCAAGCAGAAATGGTATAAGAGGTCCATCAGAAAAGGCTTCCCTTACCCATACATACACCCAGAATTGCTCAAAACTTTATGGGGAAAGACAAAGTTTGAACTTGGCCCAGAACATTTTAAAAAAGGGGAAATCATTGCTCACACAAAGGTTAAAGCTTTGTTTATTTAAGTGGAGGAAACGGTCATAGCCTCCAATTCTGTGGAATACTGGTGGACATTTCTAAAGTGCAAAATGCCCACTTGGCAGTGGAAATCTGCTATAAACCCGCCAACTACTGCAATTTGCGAAAGTGTGTCTAGGCATCCACTAGGGCATATCGGTTTATGGAGAAGATGACTGCATTTGAGGACCATCACAGGTTAGGAAAGAAACAGAATTTGTGATGACCACACTAGCTGCTACTCCTACTAGCAACGGGAAGTAATGCCGTCCGAGTTTGGTGGCCGCGCGGGATGCCGATGTTTTTTTAAAGGGGCAATCACTTACCATTTCCAAGTGAAATCACTTACCATTTCCGTGGCCATTTCTGAGTGATTTGCACATGCGCACTGGAGATGTACCCGGGAACAAGGCACGGGCGCCATGTTCCCGGAGACCTGCGCATGCGCCGTAGACTCTGCCAGAGTCTACTGCTGCCAGAGAGCAGTGGGCCCGCGATGGAGGCTGCACACGGGTCCCCTCCTCTCTTAAAATTGCCCAGCCTCTCGTCATATACCTAACTGTTGTGATCCTATTGTGAATGTTGGCAAAGTCTCAGTAGCACGGTGTGCTGCATCTTGGATCTTTAAGGAACCCATCTTTGTGTTCCTGCTGCCTCAGGTGCTGTGCGAGGAATTATGACTATTCTCTGGTACATCAGCAGCAGGTTGCACTTGTTAGCACATTATTTCGTCTGATACTGACCTGGCTTGTTCTTGACTCCAATTATTTGCTTGACACGCTGACCCTGAATAGTTTTACCTTTCTGAACCCAAACTGCCTGTCTGCTGATTTCTAGCTGGTTCCGCCAGATACTGTAGCTATAACATAGTAAGGCCAGTTCTGAGCGCTGTCACTGTAGGTTCCCTGAAGTGAAAAAAACGGCTCCCACTGTACTACACATCTCAGAACTAGCAAGCGCCAATTGCTTACATTAAAGTGGGTTCACAATGAGGTTCCTCATATTACTGATTTGAAAAATAACATTTCAGGCCACTTCTTGATATGACCTCAGTATTAGGCCACAACCCTTAATTGACTAAATATTGCAGCTGCGCCCTGCGCTTATCAGTACAGTATATAAGAAATCTCTTCTGAAATATTTTAATAGCGCAGCGAAAGTTGTAATTCCCATGGGTTGGCGATCTACCTCTCCCCCAGTTTCATTGACTGGTTTTCCTTTTCTTTCTCTTATTGGTGTGCTCTATTCACCTACAGTATGTGCCTACCATCTGTGGCGTAACTATAGAGGGTGCAAGGGGTGCGCTTGCTATGGGGCCTGGCCACTTAGGGGTCCCACTGGCCCAGCAAGCAACCCCACTGCACAGTATTTTTTGATTTAGTTTAAGTTTTTTCCATTATTAACTCTTTGCGTCACTGTGGGTTCTAGTGCGGGGGTGTGTGTGACAAGTTCATATGTGTGAGCGGCAGTGAAGCCATGGTGCCAGGAGATGTTTGTTGATTGGCCTGTACAGCAGCAGGGACACAGTCTGTATGTCCACAGCACACAGCCCTTTCATTTACTCACTGTTGGCGCCTCCTCCTCACAGTGCAGCTGAAGCAGGTTTTGGGTCCATTTCCTCCTCCTAGGCGTCCACCACGCTTAGCTGTGACTGGGAAACTTAAGCATTTAGTAGCACTGCAATTCCTTACCTAGATGTTCTGTAATATTACCCTGCTGCCTCTCTCTGTCTCTATGTCCCTGCTTCCTCTGTCTCTATGTCCCTGCTGTCTCTCTATGTCCCTGCAGCCTCTCTGTCACAATGTCCCTGCTGCATCTCTCTGTCTCTATTTTCATGCTGCTACTCCCTCTGTCTCGTTCCTGTCGCCTCTCTGTCTCTATGTCCCTGATGCCATTGCCTCTCTCTCTCTCTATACACCTGTTGCTTCTGTCTCTGTGTCCCCTGTCTTTGTATCCCTGCTGCCACTCTATCCATCCTGTCACTGTTGCCTCTCTCTGTCTCTGTGTCCCTGCTGCGTCTTTCTCTTTGTCCCTGCTGACGCTTTTTCTGTCTCTATGTCCCTGCTGCCACCTTTTCTGTCTCTATGTCCCTGCTGTCTCTTTCTCTGTCTCTATATCCCTGCTGTCTCTGCCTCTTATGGCCCTGCTCTCTCTGCCTCTGTCTTTATGTCCCTTCTGACACTATCAGTCTCTATGTCCCTTCTGCCACTCTCTGTCTCTATGTCCCTGCTACCCCTCTCTGTCTCTATAGGGTGTAGGCAATTGGTGTCAGATCCTCTCCGACGGAGAGGATCCGACACTGAACTATTCAATTTGCGGACGTTTTTGACAGGTTTAGCCCGTTTACGACTTTGCGAATCCAACTTTTTTTAAAGTCGGATCAGCATTGTTGAAAACAGGCCAAAAACCTGGCGATAATGCCCGCAAATCCAACAAAATACGTGGATCTGCTGCTAATCTGCTGATCCACATATTTTCCAACTATTTTTCCAGTCTGTGTATAGCCCAGGACCTACTCCTACAGTGTAATAGAATCAGTCTGTTTGGGGCTGGAGCTGACGTCACACACCCTCCCTGCAGAGGCGTAACTCTGGGAGGCAACGGAGTCATCTGCCGCCGGGCTCCTGCTCTGAAGGGGGCACCTCTCCTCCCATTCTCTTACACCATTCTATTGAGTTAATTGATAGCCGCCGCTATCTCTTCAATAGCCGACTTCCTCACTGGTCCCTGCACCTTACAAGTCACAACCTTTTTATTATAGATACACATTTTACAAGTGTCATACACAGGATTAAAACCCACAACCCATTACACTGGAAGCAGGAACCTTACTGATGAAGCTGTTTGCTCCTGTATAAGAAATATGAGAATTTTAACTATATGAAGTTACTTCTCTGACAATTACACGTAACTTCATATACTGTAGTTAGAATTCTCATGCTTCCTGTACAGGAGCAAATAGCTCTATCAGTAAAGTGTCTGCTGTTAGTGTAACAGGTCATGGCTTCTAATCCTGGGTATGACTGGTAAGAGATGTGAGATTTAAAATAAAAGACAATGAAATGTATATATACAGTACATTTTTATTTCAGAACACTATATATATATATATATATATATATATATATATACATACATACTTATCTAAATTTAGGGGAGGGCCACCAATATTTATCTTGCCTCCGGGCAACTGGGACAAACTTACGCCACTGCCTCCCTGAAAACACTTTGGAATGCCTGCGTTTTTCCTGACATTCCCAGAAAACGTCCAGTTACCACCCACAAACGTCCTCTTCCTGTCAATCACCTTGCGTACGCCTAGTGGTCAAAATGTTTGCACCATTCTGTGGGTGTTTGGGCTTGCGCCTGCACATTGCAGTGCATACGCATGCGTAGTAATTTGATAATCGCCACTGTGCAATTTCGCACAACAAAGATCAGGTCTGAATCCAGTCCTATGTCCCTGCTGCCACTCACTCTGTATTTTTTCCCTGTTGCCTCTCTCTGTCTCTATGTCCCATTGGTCACTCTATCTGTCGCTATGTCCCTGTTGCCCCTGTCTCTATGTCCCTGCTGCCTCTTTCTCTGTCTCTATGTTCCTGCTGTCTCTGACTATGTCTCTATGTCCCTTCTGCCACTCTCTCTGTCTCTATGTCCCTGCTGCCACTCTCTTTCTCTATGGGATCTATTTACTAAGCCTTGGATGGAGGTAAAGTGGATGTAGATAAAATACCAGCCAACCAGCTACTGTTATTTTTTTAAACCCAGCCTGTGACATGGCAGTTAGGAGCTGGTTGGCTGGTACTTTATCTCTATCCACTTTATCTTCATCCAAGGCTTAGTAAATAGATCCCTGAGTTCCTGCTGCCTCTCCCTCCCTCTAACCACATTAACACTAACCACTCCTTTTGTACAGCACTAGCCATAGCCACTCTGGTGAAGACCTAAGTTGGGGGCCCCCCTAAAACTGTTGCACAAAGTTCTAGTGATGCCCCTGCCTACCATATTGTTATATTGTTGCTATTCATGTGACCGACTGTTCTTATACCTATGTTCAATTCCTTCTAGCAGTACATTCATCTTGTTACATCTTCAGGTGATTGTTCTGTACTGCCAAGCTTACTGTATCGGGTTTCATATGTGTGTTTAACTCGGGATGTAGTCCTGTTGCCGGTGGCAGGGATCCAGTGGTCATGATATCGACGCCGGAATCCCGACCGCTAGAAATGGCGACAGCCAGAATGCCGACTTACAGGGGCTATTCCCACTCGTGGATGTCCACGACACCCATAGAGTGGGATAGAACCTGTGGTGAGCGCAGCGAGCCCGCAAGGGGCTTTGTTGCACCGGCATTCTGGCATCCGGGATCCCGGGGTCGGTATGCTGACTGATGAGATCCTGGCCGCCGGCATACCATACCCAACCCGCTTAACTCTGCCTGCCACAATGGGTTGCCCTCTATGTGTACTATTTATTAAAACCCAACAAAAATTACTTAGCAAAACCAAAACCAAAATGCAGTTGCAGTGTGGAAATGCAGAGTGCAATTATCCCAGAATTGGTGTGTGTCAGCAGCAGTAGCATGTGCACCCAGTTTACCGCCATACATACGTCACATACACCTGCGTGCTTTTAACTATTTGTTTTGCTCATGAAACACACATTGGGGGTAATTCAGACCTGATTGCAGCAGCAAATTTGTTAGCTAATGGGCAAAACCATGTGCACTACAGGGGGGGCAGATATAACATTTGCAGAAAGAGTCAGATTTGGGTGGGTTATATTGTTTCTGTGCAGTGTAAATACTGGCTGCCTTATATTTACACTGTAATTTAGATTTCAGTTTGAACACACCCCACCCAAATGTAACTCTCTCTGCACATGTTACATCTGCCCCCCCTGCAGTGCACATAGTATTGCCCATTAGCTAACAAATTTGCTGCTGCGATCAGGTCTGAATTAGGCCCTAAGGCTATTAGACATAATTACAGTATAAAAACCTGTTTAATACACCAGACACAGCTCTTTGTCTTGTGCACGAAAAAACACTTGCAGCCAGCCAATCACAAGTGGCTCACTAGTTTGGGCGTCCATCTTGATCTTCTGGAATTTATTTATTTATGCGGGGTTGCAGCTGCCGAAACATTTCGGTACCAAATTAGAAAATTCCTGAAATCCTAATGGTAGCCATGTAAAACCCACTGATAAAATAAAAGCACATATTGTGTAGCTGGCAAACTGTCTGTTGTTTATTAGCACATTGTCACTGAGAGGGAGCTGTGAGAACATGGAAACAAAATGAGTCGTCTGTCTGTGAAAAATGACCATAAATCTATCTGTGGGAGGTTATATGACTGAGCACACTCTATTAAGTCAGTTTGCTTATATAGGAACTAAAGAGAAATACTATATAGACATGTTCTAGAGTAGGGTCAATTACGCTCCGTCCTTCCCTTGGCTTTCAGAATAGCTTCTCAGGTCTGTGCTTCTTTTTAATTATTTTTCTCTTCCTGTTCAATAGATCCTGTCATTTCTCCAGGAAAATGTCACTTAAGTCATATTGAGTTTTAGGCTGAATTTTAAACCCTCATATTAACAGCTGTAATATACTGTAGGCTGCTGCGGGGTTTTATTTATTCATTCACAGCTCAAATTTCATTAAAGCCATAGCCAAAACCCAGGGAAGAGGGCTGAACATTGAGATGGTCATGTAATTAGATCATCATACAGTATATGGTACAGTACTGCAAAACCATCACAGAATCCCAGTCCGCAAGCATCTGTATCAAATGGATTTTTGTGTAAATATTTGCCTCTAATAAAGTTTTCTTAAAAGTATTTAAAAGGGACAGATGAACTTTTACTTCCGCCTCGTATACCGCAAACTGCGAGCAGGCTGCACCCTAAAACAAATGCTATGTTTAAGAAGGGATGCGGGTACGTGGCCGGCACATGGGATCCCGGCGGTCAGCATACCAACGCCGGGATCCCGAAGACTGACAATGCCACCAGCCACAATACCTGCTAAAAGGTGCTATGTGTCCACGACATCCATAGAGTGGGAATAGAACCTGTGGCGATCGCAGCGAGCCACCGACAGTGGCCCAACACTGGTATGGGTCATTAGGTCGACAAGATTTAGGTCGACAGTCATTAGGTTGACCACTATTGGTCGCTATGCAGTAAGCCGACATGGTCATTAGGTTGACATGAACAAGGTCAACGTGGAAAAAGGTCGATATGAGGTTTTTTAACTTTTTTTGGTGTTGTTTTCTTCGTAAAGTGACGGGGAACCCCAATTAGTTCACCGTGTCCCCTCATATGGCTCGCTTCACTCGCCATGCTTCGGGCAAGGTGCCTCGCTCCGCTACCGCTGCGCTCAGCACAGGTTACCGTTCCCAATTGCAGTCCACGTTCCCAAATGTGAAAAACAAATGTCGACCTTTTTCCATGTTGACGTTGTTCATGTTGACCTAATGACCATGTCGACCAATAGTGGTCAATCTAATGACTGTCGACCTAAGTCTTGTCGACCTAATGACCGTAAGCCGCCCAACACTGGGGGTCATTCTGAGTTGATCGCTCGCTAGCTACTTTTTGCAGCCGTGCGAACGCATAGTCGCCGCCCATAGGGGCGTGTATTTTCGCTTTGCAAGTGTGCGAACGCCTGTGCAGCCGAGCAGTACAAAAACATTTTGTACAGTTTGTGCGTAGGTCTGAACTTACTCAGCCGCTGCGATCACTTCAGCCTGTCTGGTCCCGGAATTGACGTCAGACACGCGCCCTGCAAACGCCTGGACACGCCTGCATTTTTCCAACCACTCCCAGAAAATGGTCAGTTGACAACCATAAACGCCCTCTTCCTGTCAATCTTCTTGCGATCGGCTGTGCGAATGGATTCTTCGTTAAATCCATTGCCCAGCAACGATCCGCTTTGTATCAGTACGACGTACCTGCGCATTGCGGTGCATACGCATGCGCAGTAGTGATCTGATAGCTGCACTGTGAAAAACGGCAGCATGCGATCAGGTCGGAATGACCCCCACTGTCCAGGAGTTTCCACAAGTATTACTGTCTTCTACAGACCTTGCTTTTCTATAGGACATTCATTTATGACACCCTAGGCTCCATCTATGCCCCCTCTCACCTACTCATCAAACCTCCTCTACCATGCCACAAACATAATTTACGTTTTCATCAAGCATATACCCACTGATAGTTTACATAAAAACATAACAACATTCTAATGGGCAGATTAGTTGTATGTGTACCACTCATGCCATTTGTCCATTTAAGTAACACTGCATTGGTAACTTCTCATGCTATGTACTGTGGGTATGAAAATGCAATATAAATAGAGAAGTCTTAAGTATTGTGTAAGAATGTAAATATTAAACAACATACAGTACTACTGTATACAAGCTCATTGAACAAACATAAATGCCATCTTCAGTGAACAGAATTGTAAGAACTTGAGCATACATTTGGTCCAGGAGTCAGTGCACATGTTCCATTAGAAGCTCTGAGCTGGCTAAGAATGACGACATATATAGTTCAGAGCTGGTTAAGAATGATGGCTTATCAGTACTTGCTGACGGGCAGCAGTATCCTTCCTAAAGGAAGTACAACCTTTATGTTTTTGTGATGTTGTACTTTCCGCAATGCCCTCTATATTTATTTATTTATATATTACCAGTTATTGATGTAGTGTGCACATATTCCACAGCGCTTTTAAAGAGAAGATTTGGCCATTCACATCAGTCCCTGCCCCAGTGGAGCTTACAATCTATGGGGCAGATGTATTAAGCTTGGAGAAGTGAAAAAGTAGAAGGTGGCAATGAAACAGCCAATCAGCTCCTAACTGTCAAGTTACAGGCTGGGTTTGAAAAATGACAGTTAGGAGCTGACTGGCTGGTGCATTATAACCTTCCACTGTATCACTTCTCCAAGCTTAATACATCTGCCCCTATATTCCCTTTGACGTGTACATGCACACACATTCATGTTAGTGTTCATTTTTCTTGGGAGCCAATTAACCTACCAGTATATTTTTGGATTGTGGAAGAAAACCCACTCAAGCACTGGGAGAATATAAAAACTCCACGCAGTTAGGGCTATGGTGGGAATTGAACCCATGACCTCAGTGCAGTGAGGCAGTAATGCTAACCATTACACCGTCCATGTTATTTTTTTCACCAGAAAATGAAGTGTCAGACAACACATTTACCTATGCATATTATTTTTCATTGCTTTGTAAATTTCCACCTATGTTGTATTTTATCCATTCACTATGGGAGTAACCACCGTGATAAGTCTCTGCTCTGTAATACAGACCTCTCTAGCTAAGAACAAGTTAATAGGATTTTTTTTTTAAGTAATGTAAATCAGAAAGGGGAAAAAAAATTTGACAAGTTTTCCTATTAAAAAATAATTGTAATCAGGGTGCCGTTTTGAAGAGAGAGCGATGATGGGAGATAGACGGACAGTGCGGAGAGATGGATCGTTTTAATTTGCACCAATTAAATTGAGGTTCAGAGGACCATCTTCTTCAATCTTCATGAATACTTTATTTTCTGGCTGCTCTGGAGCTATTAAAAAGAGTGATTGAGTCAGGTTCCTAGCATGGTATCTATGATGAAATATCACCTTTCTTATAACTGCCAAGTTGTGAATGGTTAAAATTGCTGGACACAAATAAAAATTAAGTATACACAATATGATTTGAACAGTATTTATATACGTGTCTGTGTATAATATAGTAGGTGAATTGAAACCACTTGAAGTAGTAGTTATTTATGATACATGCCTGGTAAATCATATTTTCTTTCCATACTTGCCATATGTATTTTGCTAATTGTGTATTGGTTCTATATACAGTATTATACAGAGTACGTGAGGATTAGTATTACTATTTGCAATTCTAAATAGACTTTTGCCAAAGAGTGGCTACATTATTCTGATCAATAGTAGAAAACAGTTACATGCTGTGGGGCCTGATTTACGCAGTCCTGGCCATTGCTGGGTCTTCGGTAGCAGCCATCGGTGTCTTGAAACGGGGAAGGGGGGCGAGGGTAGGAGAGGGCGGCTCACTCCCCCACGAAAAAAAAACTTTAAAAAACATTGAGGGGTGTGGCTGCCATCTGGGCTTGCCATGGTCAGTGTCAACATGGAAATCATTTGCTTTCCGGCTGCCGCCTCTCCTCTACCCCACAGCTCTTCTCCCAGCTCCAGTCCCTACAGGGTGTTGCTAGCTACTTTGGGTTGGGACCTCCTTTGGGGCCAGCCCTGCACCCTACTCATCTCCCACTTCATATGCTCATTCCCTCTTTCCTCCCAGCTCCCCTTGCATCCTTTAATGGAATCCTTTCACTCCCCCCCTCGCAGCACCCCCCCCCCCCCAAGATAGATAGAAAGAGACCTATATATATATATATATATATATATATATTTCAGGTGGGTGACCAGCTGCCTCACAGGGGGCAGCATTCAGCTTATTACAGGTGCCAAACTTAAATTATATCTTGGCTCCCCAATCTAAAAACGTTGTGACGCCCCTGGTAACAGCGGATCTGAGTACATGTGCAAACACTGATGGAGACATGCCTCCATTTTAAGCCAAGGGTCCAAACGCCTGTATCATGTCAATCAAGCTGCTGAGTACAGCGCATTGCAGCCGAATCGCAGCAACATCAGGGAACATTCGCACTGTGGGCCCGTCTCGTGTGCAGTCCCAAATCCACTGGTTATTTTTACCCAAATCAGGCCTGCATCTGGGGCTGAATCAGGCCCATAATTACTAAGTTGAAATAAAACAAAACATATAAGGCCCCATTCAGAGGTGGACATTGTGGCAACATGGAATGCAAATGGACACATTTTTTAGTCTGCGCGTACTTTTGAGTTACACTGCGTATGATCCAAATGGCTACCGGGCAATGACACAGATGGAAATTACACACAGATACATGCAATTTCAGTGGCATTTTTTCTACAACAAGGATTGTTAAGGAGTCAATTTAAGTCTCTTCTTTTTTTTGCTTTACTTTTTTTTTCCAAAAATGTTTTTATTGCAATTTTCTTTTAAACATTTTACTTACAATACCAACAAAGCAGTAATTGAAGTAGTAAATGAAAAACAATACATTATAGAATGACTGTAATACAGGATGTTTTATCAGTAACATAGAAGCCGTAGAATATCAGCAATTTATCTAATTAATCATTAAAGAGCAATCTCTCAATGAGAGAGAATGAAGAGAAGAAAGAAAGAAAGGAGAAAAGGGGGGAAGAGGGTATAGAAAAGTAGGAAAAAAGAGAAGAAGGGTGGATAGGGAAAGGAAAAGAGGAGGGGGAAGGATTGCCTGCATCCCAATGACTTCCAGTCAGAAAAGTATTTTAACCCAATCGAATGGGAGGATCAGATAAAAATGTTTCTCTAACGGTCTAGTGGATGCTGGGGACTCCGTAAGGAACATGGGGAATAGACGGGCTCCGCAGGAGACTGGGCACTCTAAAGAAAGATTCAGTACTATCTGGTGTGCACTGGCTCCTCCCTCTATGCCCCTCCTCCAGACCTCAGTTAGAATCTGTGCCCGGCCAGAGCTGGGTGCTCCTAGTGGGCTCTCCTGAGCTTGCTAGAAAAAGTATTTTGTCAGGTTTTTTATTTTCAGAGAGCTTCTGCTGGCAACAGACTCTCTGCTACGTGGGACTGAGGGGAGAGAAGCAAACCTACTCACTGCAGCTAAGTTGCGCTTCTTAGGCTACTGGACACCATTAGCTCCAGAGGGATCGAACACAGGTACCTAACCTTGATCGTCCGTTCCCGGAGCCGCGCCGCCGTCCCCCTCGCAGAGCCAGAAGTACAGAAGCAGCAGAAGCAAGAAGACATCGAAATCGGCGGCAGAAGACTCCTGTCTTCACTTAAGGTAGCGCACAGCACTGCAGCTGTGCGCCATTGCTCCCGCAGCACAACCCACACACTCCGGTCACTGTAGGGTGCAGGGCGCAGGGGGGCGCCCTGGGCAGCAATTAAGATACCTGATGGCAAAAGTATACATATATACAGTCAGGCACTGTATATATGTGCGAGCCCCCGCCATTTTTACACATGAGAAGCGGGACAGAAGCCCGCCGCTGAGGGGGCGGGGCCTTCTTCCTCAGCACACCAGCGCCATTTTCTCTTCACAGCTCCGCTGGAAGGACGCTCTCCAAGCTCTCCCCTGCAGTATACAGGTGCAATAGAGGGTAAAAAAGAGAGGGGGGGGGGGCACATAAATTTAGGCCCAGATATATATATATATATATATATATATATTAGAGATGAGCGCCTGAAATTTTTCGGGTTTTGTGTTTTGGTTTTGGGTTCGGTTCCGCGGCCGTGTTTTGGGTTCGAACGCGTTTTGGCAAAACCTCACCGAATTTTTTTTGTCGGATTCGGGTGTGTTTTGGATTCGGGTGTTTTTTTCAAAAAACACTAAAAAACAGCTTAAATCATAGAATTTGGGGGTCATTTTGATCCCAAAGTATTATTAACCTCAAAAACCATAATTTACACTCATTTTCAGTCTATTCTGAATACCTCACACCTCACAATATTATTTTTAGTCCTAAAATTTGCACCGAGGTCGCTGTGTGAGTAAGATAAGCGACCCTAGTGGCCGACACAAACACCGGGCCCATCTAGGAGTGGCACTGCAGTGTCACGCAGGATGTCCCTTCCAAAAAACCCTCCCCAAACAGCACATGACGCAAAGAAAAAAAGAGGCGCAATGAGGTAGCTGTGTGAGTAAGATTAGCGACCCTAGTGGCCGACACAAACACCGGGCCCATCTAGGAGTGGCACTGCAGTGTCACGCAGGATGGCCCTTCCAAAAAACCCTCCCCAAACAGCACATGACGCAAAGAAAAAAAGAGGCGCAATGAGGTAGCTGTATGAGTAAGATTAGCGACCCTAGTGGCCGACACAAACACCGGGCCCATCTAGGAGTGGCACTGCAGTGTCACGCAGGATGGCCCTTCCAAAAAACCCTCCCCAAACAGCACATGACGCAAAGAAAAAAAGAGGCGCAATGAGGTAGCTGTGTGAGTAAGATTAGCGACCCTAGTGGCCGACACAAACACCGGGCCCATCTAGGAGTGGCACTGCAGTGTCACGCAGGATGGCCCTTCCAAAAAACCCTCCCCAAACAGCACATGACGCAAAGAAAAAAAGAGGCGCAATGAGGTAGCTGTGTGAGTAAGATTAGCGACCCTAGTGGCCGACACAAACACCGGGCCCATCTAGGAGTGGCACTGCAGTGTCACGCAGGATGTCCCTTCCAAAAAACCCTCCCCAAACAGCACATGACGCAAAGAAAAAAAGAGGCGCAATGAGGTAGCTGTGTGAGTAAGATTAGCGACCCTAGTGGCCGACACAAACACCGGGCCCATCTAGGAGTGGCACTGCAGTGTCACGCAGGATGTCCCTTCCAAAAAACCCTCCCCAAACAGCACATGACGCAAAGAAAAAAAGAGGCGCAATGAGGTAGCTGACTGTGTGAGTAAGATTAGCGACCCTAGTGGCCGACACAAACACCGGGCCCATCTAGGAGTGGCACTGCAGTGTCACGCAGAATGTCCCTTCCAAAAAAACCCTCCCCAATCAGCACATGATGCAAAGAAAAAGAAAAGAAAAAAGAGGTGCAAGATGGAATTGTCCTTGGGCCCTCCCACCCACCCTTATGTTGTATAAACAAAACAGGACATGCACACTTTAACCAACCCATCATTTCAGTGACAGGGTCTGCCACACGACTGTGACTGATATGACGGGTTGGTTTGGACCCCCCCCAAAAAAGAAGCAATTAATCTCTCCTTGCACAAACTGGCTCTACAGAGGCAAGATGTCCACCTCATCTTCACCCTCCGATATATCACCGTGTACATCCCCCTCCTCACAGATTATCAATTCGTCCCCACTGGAATCCACCATCTCAGCTCCCTGTGTACTTTGTGGAGGCAATTGCTGCTGGTCAATGTCTCCGCGGAGGAATTGATTATAATTCATTTTAATGAACATCATCTTCTCCACATTTTCTGGATGTAACCTCGTACGCCGATTGCTGACAAGGTGAGCGGCGGCACTAAACACTCTTTCGGAGTACACACTTGTGGGAGGGCAACTTAGGTAGAATAAAGCCAGTTTGTGCAAGGGCCTCCAAATTGCCTCTTTTTCCTGCCAGTATAAGTACGGACTGTGTGACGTGCCTTCTTGGATGCGGTCACTCATATAATCCTCCACCATTCTATCAATGTTGAGAGAATCATATGCAGTGACAGTAGACGACATGTCCGTAATCGTTGTCAGGTCCTTCAGTCCGGACCAGATGTCAGCATCAGCAGTCGCTCCAGACTGCCCTGCATCACCGCCAGCGGGTGGGCTCGGAATTCTGAGCCTTTTCCTCGCACCCCCAGTTGCGGGAGAATGTGAAGGAGGAGATGTTGACAGGTCGCGTTCCGCTTGACTTGACAATTTTGTCACCAGCAGGTCTTTCAACCCCAGCAGACCTGTGTCTGCCGGAAAGAGAGATCCAAGGTAGGCTTTAAATCTAGGATCGAGCACGGTGGCCAAAATGTAGTGCTCTGATTTCAACAGATTGACCACCCGTGAATCCTTGTTAAGCGAATTAAGGGCTGCATCCACAAGTCCCACATGCCTAGCGGAATCGCTCCCTTTTAGCTCCTTCTTCAATGCCTCCAGCTTCTTCTGCAAAAGCCTGATGAGGGGAATGACCTGACTCAGGCTGGCAGTGTCTGAACTGACTTCACGTGTGGCAAGTTCAAAGGGCATCAGAACCTTGCACAACGTTGAAATCATTCTCCACTGCACTTGAGACAGGTGCATTCCATCTCCTATATCGTGCTCAATTGTATAGGCTTGAATGGCCTTTTGCTGCTCCTCCAACCTCTGAAGCATATAGAGGGTTGAATTCCACCTCGTTACCACTTCTTGCTTCAGATGATGGCAGGGCAGGTTCAGTAGTTTTTGGTGGTGCTCCAGTCTTCTGTACGTGGTGCCTGTACGCCGAAAGTGTCCCGCAATTTTTCTGGCCACCGACAGCATCTCTTGCACGCCCCTGTCGTTTTTTAAAAAATTCTGCACCACCAAATTCAAGGTATGTGCAAAACATGGGACGTGCTGGAATTTGCCCATATTTAATGCACACACAATATTGCTGGCATTGTCCGATGCCACAAATCCACAGGAGAGTCCAATTGGGGTAAGCCATTCCGCGATGATCTTCCTCAGTTGCCGTAAGAGGTTTTCAGCTGTGTGCGTATTCTGGAAAGCGGTGATACAAAGCGTAGCCTGCCTAGGAAAGAGTTGGCGTTTGCGAGATGCTGCTACTGGTGCCGCCGCTGCTGTTCTTGCGGCGGGAGTCCATACATCTACCCAGTGGGCTGTCACAGTCATATAGTCCTGACCCTGCCCTGCTCCACTTGTCCACATGTCCGTGGTTAAGTGGACATTAGGTACAACTGCATTTTTTAGGAGACTGGTGAGTCTTTTTCTGACGTCCGTGTACATTCTCGGTATCGCCTGCCTAGAGAAGTGGAACCTAGATGGTATTTGGTAACGGGGGCACACTGCCTCAATAAATTGTCTAGTTCCCTGTGAACTAACGGCGGATACCGGACGCACGTCTAACACCAACATAGTTGTCAAGGACTCAGTTATCCGCTTTGCAGTAGGATGACTGCTGTGATATTTCATCTTCCTCGCAAAGGACTGTTGAACAGTCAATTGCTTACTGGAAGTAGTACAAGTGGGCTTACGACTTCCCCTCTGGGATGACCATCGACTCCCAGCGGCAACAACAGCAGCGCCAGCAGCAGTAGGCGTTACACGCAAGGATGCATCGGAGGAATCCCAGGCAGGAGAGGACTCGTCAGACTTGCCAGTGACATGGCCTGCAGGACTATTGGCATTCCTGGGGAAGGAGGAAATTGACACTGAGGGAGTTGGTGGGGTGGTTTGCGTGAGCTTGGTTACAAGAGGAAGGGATTTACTGGTCAGTGGACTGCTTCCGCTGTCACCCAAAGTTTTTGAACTTGTCACTGACTTATTATGAATGCGCTGCAGGTGACGTATAAGGGAGGATGTTCCGAGGTGGTTAACGTCCTTACCCCTACTTATTACAGCTTGACAAAGGGAACACACGGCTTGACACCTGTTGTCCGCATTTCTGGTGAAATACCTCCACACCGAAGAGCTGATTTTTTTGGTATTTTCACCTGGCATGTCAACGGCCATATTCCTCCCACGGACAACAGGTGTCTCCCCGGGTGCCTGACTTAAACAAACCACCTCACCATCAGAATCCTCCTGGTCAATTTCCTCCCCAGCGCCAGCAACACCCATATCCTCCTCATCCTGGTGTACTTCAACACTGACATCTTCAATCTGACTATCAGGAACTGGACTGCGGGTGCTCCTTCCAGCACTTGCAGGGGGCGTGCAAATGGTGGAAGGCGCATGCTCTTCACGTCCAGTGTTGGGAAGGTCAGGCATCGCAACCGACACAATTGGACTCTCCTTGTGGATTTGGGATTTCAAAGAACGCACAGTTCTTTGCGGTGCTTTTGCCAGCTTGAGTCTTTTCAGTTTTCTAGCGAGAGGCTGAGTGCTTCCATCCTCATGTGAAGCTGAACCACTAGCCATGAACATAGGCCAGGGCCTCAGCCGTTCCTTGCCACTCCGTGTGGTAAATGGCATATTGGCAAGTTTACGCTTCTCCTCCGACAATTTTATTTTAGGTTTTGGAGTCCTTTTTTTACTGATATTTGGTGTTTTGGTTTTGACATGCTCTGTACTATGCCATTGGGCATCGGCCTTGGCAGACGACGTTGCTGGCATTTCATCGTCTCGGCCATGACTAGTGGCAGCAGCTTCAGCACGAGGTGGAAGTGGATCTTGATCTTTCCCTAATTTTGGAACCTCAACATTTTTGTTCTCCATATTTTAATAGGCACAACTAAAAGGCACCTCAGGTAAACAATGGAGATGGATGGATTGGATACTAGTATACAATTATGGACGGGCTGCCGAGTGCCGACACAGAGGTAGCCACAGCCGTGAACTACCGCACTGTACTGTGTCTGCTGCTAATATATAGACTGGTTGATAAAGAGATAGTATACTCGTAACTAGTATGTATGTATAAAGAAAGAAAAAAAAACCACGGTTAGGTGGTATATACAATTATGGACGGGCTGCCGAGTGCCGACACAGAGGTAGCCACAGCCGTGAACTACCGCACTGTACTGTGTCTGCTGCTAATATATAGACTGGTTGATAAAGAGATAGTATACTCGTAACTAGTATGAATGTATAAAGAAAGAAAAAAAAACCACGGTTAGGTGGTATATACAATTATGGACGGGCTGCCGAGTGCCGACACAGAGGTAGCCACAGCCGTGAACTACCGCACTGTACTGTGTCTGCTGCTAATATATAGACTGGTTGATAAAGAGATAGTATACTCGTAACTAGTATGTATGTATAAAGAAAGAAAAAAAAACCACGGTTAGGTGGTATATACAATTATGGACGGGCTGCCGAGTGCCGACACAGAGGTAGCCACAGCCGTGAACTACCGCACTGTACTGTGTCTGCTGCTAATATATAGACTGGTTGATAAAGAGATAGTATACTCGTAACTAGTATGTATGTATAAAGAAAGAAAAAAAAACCACGGTTAGGTGGTATATACAATTATGGACGGGCTGCCGAGTGCCGACACAGAGGTAGCCACAGCCGTGAACTACCGCACTGTACTGTGTCTGCTGCTAATATATAGACTGGTTGATAAAGAGATAGTATACTCGTAACTAGTATGTATGTATAAAGAAAGAAAAAAAAACCACGGTTAGGTGGTATATACAATTATGGACGGGCTTCCGAGTGCCGACACAGAGGTAGCCACAGCCGTGAACTACCGCACTGTACTGTGTCTGCTGCTAATATATAGACTGGTTGATAAAGAGATAGTATACTCGTAACTAGTATGTATGTATAAAGAAAGAAAAAAAAACCACGGTTAGGTGGTATATACAATTATGGACGGGCTGCCGAGTGCCGACACAGAGGTAGCCACAGCCGTGAACTACCGCACTGTACTGTGTCTGCTGCTAATATATAGACTGGTTGATAAAGAGATAGTATACTCGTAACTAGTATGTATGTATAAAGAAAGAAAAAAAAACCACGGTTAGGTGGTATATACAATTATGGACGGGCTGCCGAGTGCCGACACAGAGGTAGCCACAGCCGTGAACTACCGCACTGTACTGTGTCTGCTGCTAATATATAGACTGGTTGATAAAGAGATAGTATACTCGTAACTAGTATGTATGTATAAAGAAAGAAAAAAAAACCACGGTTAGGTGGTATATACAATTATGGACGGGCTGCCGAGTGCCGACACAGAGGTAGCCACAGCCGTGAACTACCGCACTGTACTGTGTCTGCTGCTAATATATAGACTGGTTGATAAAGAGATAGTATACTCGTAACTAGTATGTATGTATAAAGAAAGAAAAAAAAACCACGGTTAGGTGGTATATACAATTATGGACGGGCTGCCGAGTGCCGACACAGAGGTAGCCACAGCCGTGAACTACCGCACTGTACTGTGTCTGCTGCTAATATATAGACTGGTTGATAAAGAGATAGTATACTCGTAACTAGTATGTATGTATAAAGAAAGAAAAAAAAACCACGGTTAGGTGGTATATACAATTATGGACGGGCTGCCGAGTGCCGACACAGAGGTAGCCACAGCCGTGAACTACCGCACTGTACTGTGTCTGCTGCTAATATATAGACTGGTTGATAAAGAGATAGTATACTCGTAACTAGTATGTATGTATAAAGAAAGAAAAAAAAACCACGGTTAGGTGGTATATACAATTATGGACGGGCTGCCGAGTGCCGACACAGAGGTAGCCACAGCCGTGAACTACCGCACTGTACTGTGTCTGCTGCTAATATATAGACTGGTTGATAAAGAGATAGTATACTGGTAACTAGTATGTATGTATAAAGAAAGAAAAAAAAAAACACGGTTAGGTCACTGGTATATACAATTATGGACGGGCTGCCGAGTGCCGACACAGAGGTAGCCACAGCCGTGAACTACCGCACTGTACTGTGTCTGCTGCTAATATATAGACTGGTTGATAAAGAGATAGTATACTCGTAACTAGTATGTATGTATAAAGAAAGAAAAAAAAACCACGGTTAGGTCACTGGTATATACAATTATGGACGGGCTGCCGAGTGCCGACACAGAGGTAGCCACAGCCGTGAACTACCGCACTGTACTGTGTCTGCTGCTAATATAGACTGGTTGATAAAGAGATAGTATACTACTAATATTATATACTGGTGGTCAGGTCACTGGTCACTAGTCACACTGGCAGTGGCACTCCTGCAGCAAAAGTGTGCACTGTTTAATTTTAATATAATATTATGTACTCCTGGCTCCTGCTATAACCTATAACTGGCACTGCAGTAGTGCTCCCCAGTCTCCCCCACAATTATAAGCTGTGTGAGCTGAGCAGTCAGACAGATATATAATATATATAGATGATGCAGCACACTGGCCTGAGCCTGAGCAGTGCACACAGATATGGTATGTGACTGAGTCACTGTGTGCTGTGTATCGCTTTTTTCAGGCAGAGAACGGATTATAAATAAAAGTGGTGGTCACTGGTCACTATCAGCAAAACTCTGCACTGTACACTACTGAGTACTCCTAATGCTCCCCAAAATTAGTAAATCAAGTGTCTCTCTAATCTATTCTAATTCTAAACGGAGAGGACGCCAGCCACGTCCTCTCCCTATCAATCTCAATGCACGTGTGAAAATGGCGGCGACGCGCGGCTCCTTATATAGAATCCGAGTCTCGCGATAGAATCCGAGCCTCGCGAGAATCCGACAGCGTCATGATGACGTTCGGGCGCGCTCAGGTTAACCGAGCAAGGCGGGAAGATCCGAGTCGCTCGGACCCGTGAAAAAAAACATGAAGTTCTGGCGGGTTCGGATTCAGAGAAACCGAACCCGCTCATCTCTAATATATATATATAAAAACAGCAGCTACTGGGTAAACACTAAGGTACAGTGTAATCCCTGGGTTATATAGCGCTGGGGTGTGTGCTGGCATACTCTCTCTCTGTCTCCCCAAAAGCCTTTGTGGGGTCCTGTCCTCAGTCAGAGCGTTCCCTGTATGTGTGCGGTGTGTCGGTACGCCTGTGTCGACATGTTTGATGAGGAAGGATACGTGGAGGCAGAACAAGTGCAAATAGATGTGGTGTCGCCCCCGACGGGGCCGACACCTGATTGGATGGATATGTGGAAGGTGTTAAATGATAATGTAAGCTCCTTACATAACAGATTGGATAAAGCTGTAGCCTTGGGACAGTCGGGGTCTCAACCCATGCCTGCTCCCACAGCGCAGAGGCCGTCAGGGTCTCAAAAGCGCCCAATATCCCAGTTAGTTGACACAGACGTCGACACGGAATCTGATTCCAGTGTCGATGACGATGATGCAAAGTTGCAGCCTAAAATGACTAAAGCCTTCCGCTACATGATTGTGGCAATGAAGGATGTGTTACACATTTCTGAGGAAAATCCTGTCCCTGGCAAGAGGATTTATATGTATGGGGAGAAAAAGCAAGAAGTGGCTTTTCCCCCGTCACTTGAATTGAATGAATTATGTGAAAAAGCGTGGGATTCCCTTGATAGGAAGGTAGTAATTTCCAAGAGATTGCTGATGGCGTATCCTTTCCCGCCAACGGACAGGTTACACTGGGAATCCTCCCCCAGGGTAGACAAGGCGTTGACACGCTTATCTAAGAAGGTGGCCCTGCCGTCTCAGGATACGGCCGCCCTAAAGGATCCTGCGGATAGAAAGCAGGAAGCTATCCTGAAGTAGGTTTACACACATTTTGGTACGCTGCTGAGGCCAGCAATTGCTTCGGCCTGGATGTGTAGTGCGGTAGCAGCATGGACGGATACTATGTCTGAGGAGTTAGATACCCTGAACAGGGACTCTGTTCTAATGACCCTGGCACATATCAAGGACGCGGTCCTATATATGCGGGATGCCCAGAGGGACATTTGCCTGCTGGGCTCTAGAGTAAACGCAATGTCCATTTCTGCCAGAAGGGTCTTATGGACTCGGCAATGGACAGGGGATACCGACTCTAAAAAACATATGGAGGTTTTACCTTATAAGGGTGAGGAATTGTTTGGGGACGGTCTCTCAGACCTAGTTTCCACAGCTACGGCTGGGAAGTCAAATTTCTTGCCTTATGTCCCGCCACAGCCTAAGAAAGCATCGTAATACCAAATGCAGTCCTTTCGTTCGCAAAAGAGCAAGAAAGTCAGAGGTGCATCCTTTCTTGCCAGAGGCAGGGGTAGAGGAAAGAGGCTGCACCACGCAGCTAGTTCCCAGGAACAAAAGTCCTCCCCGGCTTCCACTAAATCCACCGCATGACGCTGGGGCTCCACAGGCGGAGCCAGGAGCCGTGGGGGCGCGTCTCCGACATTTCAGCCACCAGTGGGTTCGCTCACGGGTGGATCCTTGGGCTATACAAGTTGTGTCTCAGGGATACAAACTGGAATTCGAGGTGACGCCCCCTCACCGTTACCTAAAATCGGCCTTGCCAGCTTCCCCCATGGAAAGGGAGGTAGTGCTGGCAGCAATTCACAAGTTATACCTCCAGCAGGTGGTTGTAAAGGTTCCTCTCCTTCAACAGGGAAGGGGTTACTATTCCACTATGTTTGTAGTACCGAAACCGTACGGTTCGGTCAGACCCATCTTGAATTTAAAATCCCTGAACATTTATCTGAAGAAATTCAAGTTCAAAATGGAATCGCTCAGAGCGGTCATTGCAAGCCTGGAAGAGGGGGATTTTATGGTGTCTCTGGACATCAAGGATGCTTACTTGCATGTCCCCATTTATCCACCTCATCAGGAGTACCTCAGATTTGTGGTACAGGACTGTCATTACCAATTCCAGACGTTGCCGTTTGGGCTCTCCACGGCACCGAGAATATTTACCAAGGTAATGGCGGAAATGATGGTGCTCCTGAGAAAGCAAGGAGTCACAATTATCCCATACTTGGACGATCTCCTCATAAAGGCGGGGTCCAGAGAGCAGTTGCTGATCAGCGTAGCACACTCTCAGGAAGTGTTGCAACAGCACGGCTGGATTCTGAATATCCCAAAATCGCAGCTGATTCCTTTGACGCGTCTGCCCTTTCTGGGCATGATTCTGGACACAGACCAGAAGAAGGTGTTTCTCCCGGCGGAGAAGGCCCAGGAGCTCGTGACTCTAGTCAGAGACCTCTTAAAACCGAAACAGGTGTCGGTGCATCACTGCACGCGAGTCCTGGGAAAGATGGTGGCATCATACGAAGCCATTCCCTTCGGCAGGTTCCATGCGAGGATCTTTCAGTGGGATCTGTTGGACAAGTGGTCCGGATCGCATCTTCAGATGCATCGGCTGATCACCCTGTCCCCCAGGGCCAGGGTGTCTCTTCTGTGGTGGCTGCAGAGCGACCTCCACCCGGGAGAGTGGGGACTTCATCAAGAAGTCTTTACGCAGATTGCAAGTCGGTGGGAACTGCCACAGGTGGACATGATGGCGTCCCGCCTCAACAAAAAGCTAAAAAGGTATTGCGCCAGGTCAAGGGACCCTCAGGCGATAGCTGTGGACGCACTGGTAACACCGTGGGTGTTCCAGTCGGTCTATGTGTTTCCTCCTCTTCCTCTCATACCCAAGGTACTGAGAATCGTAAGGAAAAGAAGAGTGAAAACAATACTCATTGTTCCGGACTGGCCAAGACAGACTCGGTACCCGGAACTGCAAGAAATGCTCACAGAGGAACCATGGCCTCTGCCTCTCAGACAGGACCTGTTGCAACAAGGGCCCTGTCTGTTCCAAGACTTACCGCGGCTGCGTTTGACGGCATGGCGGTTGAACGCCGAATCCTAGCAGAAAAGGGCATTCCGGATGAAGTTATTCCTACGCTGATAAAGGCTAGGAAGTACGTGACAGCAAAGCATTATCACCGTATATGGCGAAAATATATTGCTTGGTGTGAGGCCAGGAAGGCCCCTACAGAGGAATTCCAGCTGGGTCGATTCCTGCACTTCCTACAGTCAGGTGTGACTATGGGCCTAAAATTAGGGTCCATAAAGGTCCAGATTTCGGCCCTATCCATCTTCTTTCAAAAAGAACTGGCTTCACTGCCTGAGGTTCAGACGTTTGTTAAGGGAGTGCTGCATATTCAGCCCCCTTTTGTGCCACCAGTGGCACCTTGGGATCTTAACGTGGTGTTGGATTTCCTGAAATCCCACTGGTTTGAGCCACTTAAGACCGTGGAACTAAAGTATCTCACGTGGAAAGTGGTCATGCTGTTGGCTTTAGCTTCAGCTAGGCGTGTGTCAGAATTGGAGGCTTTGTCATGTAAAAGCCCCTATCTGGTTTTCCATATGGACAGGGCAGAATTGCGGACTCGTCCGCAGTTTCTGCCAAAGGTGGTGTCATCTGAACCAACCTATTGTGGTGCCTGCGGCTACTCGTGACTTGGAGGACTCCAAGTTGCTGGACGTAGTCTGGGCTTTGAAGATTTATGTAACCAGAACGGCTGGAGTCAGGAAGACTGGCTCGATGTTTATCCTGTATGCATCCAACAAGCTGGGTGCTCCTGCTTCAAAGCAAACTATTGCTCGCTGGATCTGTAACACGATTCAGCAGGCTCATTCTGCGTCGGGATTGCCGCAGCCGAAATCAGTGAAAGCCCATTCCACAAGGAAAGTGGGCTCTTCTTGGGCGGCTGCCCGAAGGGTCTCGGCATTACAGCTTTGCCGAGCTGCTACTTGGTCGGGTTCAAACACTTTTGCAAAATTCTACAGGTTTGATACCCTGGCTGAGGAGGACCTTGTGTTTGCCCATTCGGTGCTGCAGAGTCATCCGCACTCTCCCGCCCGTTTGGGAGCTTTGGTATAATCCCCATGGTACTTACGGAGTCCCCAGCATCCACTAGGACGTTAGAGAAAATAAGAATTTACTCACCGGTAATTCTATTTCTCGTAGTCCGTAGTGGATGCTGGGCGCCCGTCCCAAGTGCGGACTTTCTGCAATACGTGTATATAGTTATTGCTTAACAAAGGGTTATGGTTATGTAGCATCTGTTGAGTGATGCTCAGTTGTTGTTCATACTTTTAACTGGGTAAGTTTATCACAAGTTGTACAGTGTGATTGGTGTGGCTGGTATGAGTCTTACCCTGGATTCCAAAATCCTTTCCTTTTCCGGGCACAGTTTCCTTAACTGAGGTCTGGAGGAGGGGCATAGAGGGAGGAGCCAGTGCACACCAGATAGTACTGAATCTTTCTTTAGAGTGCCCAGTCTCCTGCGGAGCCCGTCTATTCCCCATGGTCCTTACGGAGTCCCCAGCATCCACTACGGACTACGAGAAATAGAATTACCGGTGAGTAAATTCTTATTTTTAGTCTTATACCATAGAGTTGTACGAAAACAATTGTGAATCTGTTTCTTTATTGAAATGTTTAAAGTATCAATAAAAGACTCCCAAACATCAAAAAATTTCTCAATGCGTTGTTCTTTATGTAATGAAGTCTCCATCCAATCCTTTTTTTTTTTTTTTGCTTCACTTTTAACTCCTAAATGGGTACCTTAACTCTTCCAGCTCTAAATTTCTCTTTATAATAATCCCCATTCCTGGAAGTTTTTGATACAGAACAAGGCACAGAACTTGGTTGACCTGGATCAACATTGCAATATTTTATTTAACTGAAAATACTGTATATTAAGACTCTTTTAAAACTAATTTTATTGATTGACCAATAGAAGTTATTGTATTGAAATACTGTAGCAAGTTGTAAAGAACCCTTGATGCATTACTCTAACCATACCAATTTAGCCTGATCAATCCCTGACTGACAGACCTTATAAGTGGTGTCATGTCCACTAGAAGTGGATATTTCAGGATGTGTAGGAACATCGCTTTCTTGCATCAGGCAGTGTTTCAGTAGATTGGGGTTCAGGCAAATTATGGGCAGGGCTCACTTTGTCCTGATTTCTGATACAGATTTATATTCCATTGAAATAAATGCATGCTTGGTTTTATGGTACTTGCAAACATGTCCTTTTATAATTCACTGTGTTGTGGTTTAACGTGTCAACAACATGGATGCTAAAAGAGCTTAAAGATGTGCTGGTAGCACCATTAATATAATTATTCAACCAGTCACTAGCTACATGTGCAATTCCAGAGGACTGGAAAAGAGCAAATGTAGTACCACTGCACAAAAGTGGAAACAAGGAAGAAGCAAGTAACTACAGACCAGAAAGCCTTATATCAGTAGTTGGGAAAGTAATGAAAACATTATTAAAAGAAAGAACTGTGGAATATCTTAAATCAAACATCTTACAGGAGCCCAAATAGTATGGATTTACTAGATAAGATCATGCCAAACAAATCTTATTGACTTTTTTTTGGCTCCATTATTAAAATAATAGATCAAGTGGAGGCCGTAGATGTATCATATCTAGACTTTAGTAAGGCATTTGACAAGGTCTAACATCTCAGACTACTAGTAGACTTGAAAATGTGGGATTGGATTATAAAACAGTTAAATGAATAAGAACCTGGTTGCAGGATAGGAAACAAACAGTTGTAGTAAATGGAGTACATTCTATTAAGGTAAATGTTACCAGTGAAGTACCCCAGGGATCTGTACTTGGACCAGTGCGCTTTAATATCTTTGTTGGTGACATTGTGAATGGTATTAAAGGGAAAATATGCCTTATTGTAGATGACACAAAGATATGCAACAGGGTAAACACACCAGGAGGGGTAAAACAACTGATTGAGTATCTAGGTAGAATTGAGGAATGGTCAAGAACGTGGCCACTGCAGTTGAATGCTAAAGAATGCCCTTGGGTGTCAAAAACCCAACGGCTAAATATAGTATCAAGGGTACTGTAATGTAAACTAATGAGGAGAAAAGGGATTAAAGAGTCACTATTTCAAGTGACTTAAAGGCAGGGAAACAATGCAACAACAGCAAGGAGGAAGGTAAGTAATATGCTTGTATAGGTATAGGAATCAGTAGCAGGAAAAAAGAAGTAATAATGCCACTGTACAGATCATTGGTACGGCCTCATCTGGAATACTGTGTCCAGTTCTGGACATATTAGAGAACGTATGAAAAAGGGCAATTAAAATGGTGCATGTCCTACATCACAAAACTTACCAGGAAAGACTAAAAGGTCTTAATTATAGATGTGCGCCAGACCATTTTTGAAGGTTTTGGTACTAATTCATCCTTCAGTTTTGCGAAAATGTTGTGACTGGTTTTGTATTTTTTTTTTAAATTTACAAAAAAACTAAAATCACATAATTTGGCCTTTGTTTTGTTCCTAGAGTATTATTAACCTCGATAACATTGATTGCTATAATTGTTCAATTGTGGTTCTCACGTGAGGTGTAGATCTCATCCTCCCTCACTATTCTCGCTTTTAAGCATGTTCTGCCTCCAGTTTTGATGAGGTTGCTGCCAGGTCCGGGGACTGTAGCTGGCTGCAGGGTCCTATTTTTGCCCGACGTCTAGTGTGCACAGTCTCTTCTCGGTACTGGCTGTCCTGTGGTTTCCCTGGGCCGGCCATGTGGCAGCACAGCTGGTGGTGCCCCTTCCTGCTTTTTTTTAGGTAAAATGTCACTTCTGGATGGACACAGCACAGCCACTGATTAAACACAGCACAGGCACTTTGGATGGACACAGCACAGTCACTTGTGTGGAGTCTGGACATGGGGCCTAATTCAGACCTGATCGCTGTTGTGCGATTTCTCATGATGGGCAATTATCGATCAACTGCGCATGCATATGGATCACAATCAGTAGCGGATCTTGCCACGGGCAAGCAGGACTTTTGCCCGGGGCGTCGCCTTCCGGAGGGCGCCGGCGCCATCCGGAGGGCGCCGCACCATGGCAAGATCCTGCCACTGTGCAGTGTGCCCCCCAGCAGTGCCCCCGCCTGCTGTGAGAAGGGAACCAGACGCTACGCGTGTAGTTTCCCTTCGTGGCGCTGGTCCCCCACGCTGTGAAGGGAATCAGATGCTAAGCATCTAGTTTCCCTTCATGGAGAGGACCTTTGCTGTGCGGTGCACGATGACGTCATCGCGCACTGCACAGCATTGTGGCATAGACGCTAGGGGTCATAATTGACCTCTAGTGCCTATGCTGTGCTATGGAAGAGACGTCATGACTGACGTCTCTCCCATAGATCCGAGGAGAAGAGCGGCGCGGCGGAGGTCTGCAGGTCTGGAATCAGGAGCGGGGATAGTAAGTATACTTTGTTTTTTTTTTATTTCCTTTCAGCGGCGCTACAAATGGGGGCGTGACTGACCACGCCCTGTATTAAGCCACGCCCCTATCTTTTGCCCGGGCGCCACAAGGGCAAGAACCGGCCCTGATCACAATGCGCAATGTAAGGCCAAACAGGCCCTTGTCAAACAGGTACATAACTTAATATGAACAAATGGAAAGTAAATGTCTTAGCACTCCCCGTACTCAGCAATTATTTTGCTGCAATGACTGGCAGCCACCATCTGCCATGCTCTCCTGGCACAGCCAACGTCCACAGTCCCTGGCACTATAAAACTGCATCCTACTCGCTGGACCCTAATAGGCATCAGTTCAATGCACAGTGGGTGTTTGGAAGTTTTAAACCCCTCTCCTGCTTCTGACTTCCTGTTGGCTCTGGGTGAGCTAGAAAACCCAGACTATTTTTCCACCTGGAACTGTGCAATTCAGAAAGTCCAGATTTCCACACTTCTGCTACAGGTGCAGAAAATGCAGGTTTTGTTTTTTCTCCCTTGGAGTTAGCTGATCCCACAGAAACGTGGGCAATTGTGGTGAGACTAAAGCCCTCTCACCACAACTTCTGTAGAATCTACGCCGAGATGACGTTTTGCCTCGATTTGGAATCCAACTCTGGCGGGAAAATCCAAGCTACGGCTCGGGTTGATTCGAATTCCAGAATTTAGGGTTGTCTCGGATTCCAAGGAATCCGAATTGCTCATCTCTAAACTTAATACTGTATGTATAATTTGTGGCAGAGAAGAGAAAGGTGGGACACGATAGAAACTTTCAAATATACCAAGAGTTTTTAACAAAGGGCCTAATTCAGACCTGATCGCAGCAGCAACATTTTTCTCTAATGGGCAAATCCATGTGCACTGCAGGGGGGGGGGGGCAGATATAACATGTGCAGAGAGAGTTAGATTTGGGTGGGGTGTGTTCAAACTGAAATCTAAATTGCAGTGTAAATTTAAACAGCCAGTATTTACCCTGCACAGAAACAATATAACCCACCCAAATCTAAAGGGCTCTACACATTATACGACCCGCCGCCAAGCTGCCCGGCGGCCGATACGGGCGACCCGGCTACGGGAGGGAGGTGGCGGGGGGAGTGAAGTTTCTTCGCTCCCCCCATCACCTGGCTCCATATGCGTGCATGCTAATATGGATGAGATTGTCCATATTGGTCTGCATGCATAAGCGACTCGGCACCAGTGATGAACGAGCGCGGGGCCATTGGTGCCTACACACTGACCGATATGAATGAGTTCTTGTTCATTAATGAATGAGAATGTTCATATCGATCACTGTTATCGGCCAGTGTGTAGGGCCCTTTACTCTCTCTGCAAATGTTATATCTGTCCCACCTGCAGTGCACATGGTTTTGTCCAATAGAGAAAGATTTTGCTGTCAGGTCTGAATTAGGTCCAAAGTACAGGAGGGAAACATTCTTAAAAGGAAGAGAAGTATTTGAAAATGAGGACATACACTGAAACCGGTGGGAGGCAGGTTCAGGGGAAATGTAAGGAAAAATTACTTCACAGAAAGGGTAGTGGATAAGTAGCAGCAGAGTCCCAGCAGAGGTGGTAGAGGCTAAGACAGTAGAGCAATGTAAACAGGCTTGGTTTAGGCATATGAATATCCGTACAAAGAACTAAAGATCAATGAAGGTTGAGTGTGCCTAAAGGATAAAAAAAAGGGGCAGACTAGATGGGCCAAGGGGTTCTTATCTGCTGTTTAATTCTATGGCCCTCATTCCGAGTTGTTCGCTCGCTAGCAGATTTTAGCAGCATTGCACACGCTAGGCCGCCGCCCTCTGGGAGTGTATCTTAGCTTAGCAGAATTGCGAATGAAAGATTAGCAGAATTGCTATTAAATATTTTCCTGCAGTTTCTGAGTAGCCCTACCCCTAGATTGCGATCACCTCAGTCCGTTTAGTTCCTGGTTTGACGTCACAAACACGCCCTGCGTTCGGCCAGCCACTCCCCCTTTTCTCCAGCCACTCCTGCGTTTTTCCCTGGCACGCCTGCGTTTTTTAGCACACTCCCGGAAAACGCTGAGTTGCCGCCCAGAAACACCCCTTTCCTGTCAATCACTCACCGATCAGCAGAGCGACTGCGCGCTGCGTACCATGCGTTTCCACCTAATCGCTGCGTTGCGAAAAACGGCAACGAGCGAACAACTTGGAATGACCACCTATGTTTCTACAGTATGCCATACATTGCATATCAGTTCTGTTGTTGTGAATGAAACAACAACCTGTTGTGGAAGTGCTTCAGGCAGGTGTGGTTCATAGGGTCGACCACACTTAGGTCGACAGTGTCTAGGTTGACCACTATTGGTCGACAGTAACTAAGTCCACACCCAAAATATGTCGACACAAGCATTAGGTCAACAGGAGCAAGGTCGATATGACAAAAGGTCGACATGAGGTTTTTTTCATTTTTTTTGTGTCGATTTCTTCGTAGAGTGACCGGGAACCCCAATTAGTGCACTGTGTCCCATCGCATGGCTCGCCATGCTTCGGGCAGGTTACCGTTCCCAATTGTAATCCACGTGGATAGTAAAGTATGAAAAAGTTCAAAAAATGAAAAAAGAAAACAAAAATTGTGAAAAACTTATGTCGACCTTTTGTCATGTCGACCTAGTGACCATGTCGACCTAGAAACCCTGTTGACCTAATGCATGTCGACCAATAGTGGTCGACCTAGAGACCGGATCCCTTTCAGGCTATAAAGATACCTTCTGTATACTCTTTCATACAGCAGGACAGAGCAAACATACGTGGGGAAATCTGTCTGTGCCGACACACAGCACTAACGTGTCAGCTGACATATAAGCAATGCTGCCAGGCTGCTCTTTGTTGCAGTTGCTGCTTTAAGTGAAAGAAACCAGAAATGGATCAGGGGTATGGAGATTTCACACTGACCAAACCAGACTGCTACTGCCATGGATGAAGAAAGCAAAGACTAAGCAAGTCATTAGGAGATATTGGGGTAATTGGTGAGACTCCTGAGCCAATACACTGTATCATACCTCCCAACATGACCCTCTCCAGGAGGGACACAATGCTCTGCTTCTGGACTTCCCTCTTAATGTATATTGCCAGCACCTGTTTTGAACAGGTTAATGGATAAGAAAGGTGTTTCAGCACAGGTGCTGGCAATCATACATTAAGAGAAAAGTCCAGGAGCAGAGCATGGTGTCTCTCCTGGAGAGGGTCATGTTGGGAGGTATGCTGTATGCCTTACAGCTTTGAAAGCTTGGGCTTCACTTAAGCAGAGTATCATTTTATGAGAAGGTAAATGAGGTTCGCAGTCCAGACCTTGTCAGTTCCATTTAAAATTCACCCCTTTTCTATGCTGAGCAAACCTGCACTCACCCAGCCTTTCAGCTCATTACTCTGGAACCGAGACTAGGAGTAGGGTCCTATTAAAAAGGGCAGCAGGAATCATTAACCTGCATCACTGCCAGCAGGACTATAACACTGCTAACGTGTAAGTGTAACAAACCCTGAACTGGAGAAGGTTTATTATCCTTAATGCTACAATCATTACTGGGATCTTTATGTGTCCCATCCCACCCCCTCACCCCCTCCTTTCCCCCCAACAGGTGCCTTGTAAACAAATAAGAACCTTCAACAAGCGCTGGACTTTTATTACCTTGCAAAATTCAATCACCATGTAATCATTAGCGTCATTATTCCTGTGTTAAAGCCATATACTGCTCAATGTAAAGCCATGTACTGCAAGCCACATGCAGGTGCCAGTGGCAAATTTCCCATTAGGCATGTGAGGCACGTGCCTAGGGACGGCACTTATTTGGGGGGCGGCACTTGGATGCTTGTGTTGGTTCTGTCAGCCTGTAATGCTCCAGTAACTGCTAAATATTTCCTCTGTATGCCATCTTGATTGGAGTGTACATGGGTAAGACATGCACATACTGCCCCTGTAAGCGGTCCTACTTAGTAAATATGTATACACATACCCTCCAACTGTACTTTTTTAGCAGGTACAGTACCTTTTTTTATGGTCTGTATCGATTTTTGGCTCTCCAAACTTCCATTGAAAGTATAGGAAAAGGGGTGCAGGCACGCCCCCTTTACAAACGACCACACCCACTTTCCTAATTTGTACTGATTTTTATGTGTAAAATGTTGGAGGGTATGTAGATAGATCCACGGTTATCTTTGCTTCTCTGCTGCAACTAGGCACCCCATGGTTTATCTACATAAACCCTTCATCTATTGTTCCCAGCTGCAATACAATACAGAGAACAATACATCAGGGGATTAAGTCATTACATCAAGGGATTAAATCCGACTGCCCAGTCTCAATTAATCCTATTAAAGGCCAAGATAAACATGGACCCATATGTATACATACAGTAATTTAAAAAAAAATGTCATACAGTAGTTGCTTTTATATTATGCTATTATATTGGCTATCTTTGTGGCATACTGGAATGTTAGGAGACAAGAGATACTGAAAAGTTCCAAAAGCCATTTGATTCTAATCAGTGAGTGGGGGAGTTTATGACCCAAACCAGTTAAACCAGTACTGGCAGACCCTTCCACAGTGAGGGTTTTTTTTCGGACACGGAAGAAAGAACAGGCTGGAGTGCAGTGTGAGCTGAGAACTGGAAATGGAAGGCACAGGCTAAGTGTCCAGGGATGAGAGCCCATGCTAGGGCTGTGGGACAGGCATGGCATCCCACAGTCCCTGGCATTATGGAGCAGCATTTAGGTGCGGCTAGGAAGAGCAAGAGATATCCAGATTCGCAGTGTGAGAGCAGCAACAGCATGAGCAATCAGTGGAAGAAACAAAGGGGATCCCCACCTTCAGGGGTACCTTAGCAGCAGGACTGGAGGTGTGAGTCTTCGGGAAAGGACTATCTGGGTGAGTGGTAGGAAACCACGTGTGGTGGAAGGCCCCCAGTGATGAGTCCATGAGAGGTCCCGTTTAGATAGACTGCACTGAGTCCTCAGCGAATAGGGGGAGAACGCACCGAAAAGAATCTCAGTTTGCGCCCGCCGCACTACTGATTCGCAGAGACTGCGCAGGTATGTAATGTAATGCTGTCCCATCATTGTTTATGCTGTTATTGTCATTGAAGCGAATGTAAGGAAATGCTGAATTCTGCTGTAATCTGAAATAATCGAAACAATATTTGTGCTGGAGGGAGAACAATGGATTAAATGTTATTACTGTGATGAACCTGTCTGAACTTTAAATAAACTGCTTGCTGTTTGTGATGAGATGGCCTGGCGTTCAATGCTTTACAATCACTACAAAAAACAAAAAGTGTAAAGACGGCGCTTCATTTCAAAGGTGCTGCAACCCACCAGACACGACGGTCACCTCAGTCCCTTAATAATTCTCGTAATATTCTTGTATTTGCTGTGGTGCACTCCCTGGGTTTTAGCGACAGTATTTCTCAGTCCAAAGATGAGGTCAAACAAAAGTTCATAAACACTCGGTCACATGAGTAACAGATCCGTATGTCTTCTATCCAAAACACTTCACCAATCCACCAAATTCAGGATCCCCAGAAATGGAAGGAGAAAGTTGGCATATAGTGTAGTACAGTTTTTTTATTAAATTGGAACGACAAATGTGCAAATCACATAAAAACGTGCAAATTAGCATAAACATAGGATATTATTTCCAATTGTACAGATCCCATAGATTGTGCAAACTGGCAAATTCATATAATGTTGCTTTCCAAATGTGCAAATAGCATAAAACATAAATGTGCAAATAAGCAACAGTACTTATAATTTATAGAATATAAACATAAAATAAAAATAAAAAAATCCACCACTGACTGGCGGACCAGCGGACCAGATTTTTTGGGGTGTCAAATAGCCCACCCAAGATCGCATGAGAGGTTACTTCCCGGGATTTGTAGTAACAATCAGCAGATGCGGGTTCTCGGCTGCTTTTACTTTCCCTCTGGTCACCTGGTGATTGATTGGAGGGACCTTCCATTACCAGAGGGAAAGTAAAAGCAGCCGAGAACCCGCATCTGCTGATTGAATTGCCCCCAGTACTGCGCCCCCTGTAAAATTGCCCCCAGTACTGTGCCCCCAGTTCTGTGCCCCCTGTAGAATTGCCCCCAGTACTGTACCCCCTGTAGAATTGATCCCAGTACTGCGCTCCATGTAGAATTGCCCCCAGTACTGTGACCCCTGTAGAGTAGAAAATAAATAGATAAAAATAAGATTTTACTCACCGGTAAATCTATTTCTCGTAGTCCGTAGTGGATGCTGGGGACTCCGTAAGGACCATGGGGATAGACGGCTCCGCAGGAGACTGTGCACATCTAAAGAAAGCTTTAGGACTATCTGGTGTGCACTGGCTCCTCCCCCTATGACCCTCCTCCAAGCCTCAGTTAGGACACTGTGCCCGGAAGAGCTGACACAATAAGGAAGGATTTTGAATCCCGGGTAAGACTCATACCAGCCACACCAATCACACCGTATAACTCGTGATAGGAACCCCGGTTAACAGTATGATAACAATGGAACCTCTGAATAGATGGTTCGCAATAACAACCCGATTTGTGTAACAATAACTATTTACAAGTATTGCAGACAATCCGCACTTGGGATGGGCGCCCAGCATCCACTACGGACTACGAGAAATAGATTTACCGGTGAGTAAAATCTTATTTTCTCTGACGTCCTAGTGGATGCTGGGGACTCCGTAAGGACCATGGGGATCATTATACCAAAGCTCCCAAACGGGCGGGAGAGTGCGGATGACTCTGCAGCACCGAATGAGAGAACTCCAGTTCCTCCTCAGCCAGGGTATCAAATTTATAAAATTTTGCAAACGTGTTTGCCCCTGACCAAGTAGCAGCTCGGCCAAGTTGTAAAGCCGAGACCACTCGGGCAGCCGCCCAAGATGAGCCCACCTTCCTTGTGGAAGGGGCTTTTAGAGATTTAGGCTGCGGTAGTCCCACCGCAGAATGCGCAAGCTGAATAGTGCTACAAATCCAGCGCTCTATAGTCTGCTTAGAAGCAGGAGCACCCAGCTTGTTGGGTGCATCTAGGATAAACAGCTAGTCAGTTTTCCTGACTCCAGCCGTCCTGGAAATATAATTTTTCAGGGCCCTGACTACATCCAGTAACTTGGAATCCTCCAGGTCCCTAGTAGCCGCAGGCACCAATAGGTTGGTACAAGTGAAAACCTGATACCACCTTCGGGAGAAAGTGAGGACGAGTCCTCAACTCTGCCCTATCCATATGGAAAGTCAGGTAAGGGCTTTTTTATGACAAAGCCGCCAATTCTGACACATGCCTGGCCGAAGCCAGAGCCAACACATGACCACTTTTCATGTGAGATATTTCAAATCCACGGTTTTAAGTGGCTCAAACCAATGTGATTCCAGGAACTCCAAAACCACATTGAGATCCCAAGGTGCCACTGGGGCACAAAGAAGGGGCTGAATATGCAGCACTCCCTTACAACGTCTGAACTTCAGGCTGACATCCTTCCTGGCTTTGATCAGGATAAGAATGACTTCCTCCGGAATGCCTTTTACACTCAGGATCCGGTGTTCAACCGCCATGCCGTCAATGCAGCCGCGGTAAGTCTTTGAACAGACAGGGCCCCTGCTGCAGCAGATCCTGTCTGAGTGACAGAGGCCATGGGTCCTCTGAGATGATCTCCTGAAGTTCCAGGTACCAAGTCCTTCTTGGCCAATCCGGAACAATGAGTATAGTTCTTACTCCTCTTTTTCTTATTATCCTCAGTACCTTGGGTATGAGAGGGAGAGGAGGGAACACATAAACCGACTGGTACACCCGCGGTGTCACTAGAGCGTCCACAGCGATCGCCTGAGGTTCTCTTGACCTGGCGCAATATCTTTTTTATTGAGGCGGGACGCCATCATGTCCACCTGTGGTCTTTCCCAACGGTTTACCAGCATTTGGAAGACTTCTGGATGAAGTCCCTATTCTCCCGGGTGGAGTCTGCTGCGGAAGTCTGTGTTAGGCGCCGGGGTCCGCTCGGCCGTGCGGCCCGGCGCCTAGCAACCAGGGACGCCGTGCGCGTTCAGCCGCCGGCTCCCTGGCAATGCTAAGACGCCGGGCGCACGGAGCCGCTCTGACCTTAGCAACGGGGACGCCACGTTCAGCCGCGTTCCCCGTTGCTGGGTCTATTCTCATTACCCTGATTATGTGCTGGCCGTGCAGCATGCAAGCTGCACGGCATTTCTATTTGATTGTCCTGTCTGGATCCTGATTGGAGGGTGCCTGAATAAAGGCACCCTCAAGACTTCTTACAGACGCCGGTGATAGCTTCCTGTTTGCCTGTGTCTGCTGCAGAGAGTTCCCAGTCCCGGTCTTTTCGGTTGTTCCTGTCCTCAGAGATCCTGTACTCGGAAGTTACCATCTGTTCCTGGAGTCTGACCGAGCACCTTTAACATCTGGTGGTGTTCGTGAGTCGCGGCGCAGCCGTGTGTTGCGGCTTGTCCGCTTCTGTTTATTATTTTGTTTAATTGTGTTCTGGAGCTTTGCGGAGGATTCCGCTTCCACAGATCCACTCTGGTGTCCGGCGGTGCCGGATAGGAGTGTCGGATCAGTGGATCCTTGGTTGTCCTTTTTCCTGGCGGCTAGTCCGCACATACCTTTTGATTTAGTTAGTTAGCTTGTAACCCCTGGCCTGGTTGCTTAGTCAGAGGGCCCCTTGTTATCACCCTGTCTCGGACTTCCCCTTGTCTCCCATTAAGACCTGCGGGGGCATCGGGGTTGGGCAGACATAATCCGCCTTTCGAACGCGGCTGCCATGGGCTCAAGCAACCATAGTCTCGCAGGGGATTTCTGATAACACGGGCGAGACAACGGAGTTAGGGCGCCAGGGGTTACTAGGCTATCCAGCTCCCACAACCAGCTTATTTTCCTGTACTCAGATCCCTGCCATAAGATCTCCTCCGGTCTGGAGTACAGGAATCATAACATTATCACCGGCCTACAAAAGAAAAGATTTAACTTACAGTAAATTTTTTCACTTTTTAGTTGGGAGATTTTTGTCGGCCTTATGAATCCCACCGGTGTTGGGCCAAACCCTGGCCAGCTTCTTGTTAGTCAGATTCAGGAACTTACTCAGATGGTTCAGGATCTGTCCCTCCGGGTGAGGTCACAGGAAGATCTGTTACGGACTTCCCCGAGGGTCATCCCTGAACCAAAAATGCATCTGCCTGACCGTTTTTCTGGGGATAGAAAACAGTTTTTTAATTTTAAAGAATCTTGCAAACTGTATTTTCGTTTAAGACCAGTTACCTCAGGTACAGAGGCTCAGCGGGTTGGGATTATTATTTCTCTACTTCAGGGGGATCCTCAGACCTGGGCTTTTGGTTTAAAGACAGACGATCCGGCCTTATCGTCTGTAGACGCCTTTTTAAAATCTTTAGGGCTATTGTATGACGACCCTGATAGAGAGGCGTCCGCAGAAAGTCAGTTGCGTGCTCTTAGACAGGGTAGGAATCCCGCAGAGAATTATTGTACGGAGTTTCGCCGTTGGTCGAACGACTGTGGCTGGAATGACCCAGCCCTGCGCAGTCAGTTTCGCCTCGGCTTATCGGAATCTATAAAAGACAGTCTCCTCCAGTATCCCGCTCCTGAGACCCTCGATAACCTCATGGAGCTATCTATTAAAATAGATCGTCGGCTCAGAGAGCGGAGGGCTGAAAAAGGGGCATCTGTCGGGTCCTCTCCCTGGGTTCCTTCCATTCCTGTAGACATAGAGGAGCCTATGCAGATTGGTCTCTCCAAATTGTCTCCGGAAGAAAGAACCAGGAGGCAAAATTATGGTCTGTGTTTATACTGCGGAGGTAAGGGACATTTTGCCCGTAGTTGTCCAAACAAGTTGGGAAACTTCCTGACCAAGTGAATTGTGAGGGGGTTCACTTTGGTCTGCAGCTCATCTCCTCAAATAATTCACTGTTGGTTCCTGCTAAAGTTTCCTATGGCAGCCTCTGTTCCTCGGTCTCTGCTTTTGTGGACAGTGGAGCTGCAGGAAACTTTATGGATTTAACATGGGCCAAGGCCTTAGGTATTCCTCAGCTAACCTTAGGTAGGTGTATCACCATGCATGGTTTAGATGGGAGTCCTTTATCCAATGGGGTTATTTCTCTATGTACACCTCCTGTTTTGCTCTCGGTGGGAGCTCTGCATTCTGAAAAAATTGAGTTTTTCCTTACTCATTGTCCAGCAGTTCCTGTGGTTCTGGGTCATCCTTGGCTGGCCTTTCATAATCCCGTCATTGATTGGCAGTCTGGGGAGATCCTACAATGGGGTACCATCTGTGATAAAGAATGTATTACGCTTCCTATCCGAGTAGCTGCCGCCAGTTCCGCACATATTCCTGGGGAATACCAGGATTTTGTTGATGTGTTTTCCAAGGGCAATGCGGATATTTTGCCTCCCCATAGGCCTTATGATTGTGCCATTGAGTTAATTCCTGGTGCCACGTTGCCTAAAGGAAGGTTATATGCATTGTCTGGTCCTGAAACTGTGGCCATGAATGAGTATGTGAAAGAAAGCCTTGGGAAAGGGTTTATCAGGCCATCTAAATCCCCTTTAAGTGCAGGTTTCTTCTTCGTAGAGAAGAAGGATGGTTCACTCAGACCCTGCATTGACTTTAGAGCTTTGAATAAAATCTCAGTAAAGAATACTTACCCTCTGCCGCTGATCTCTGTCCTCTTTGATCAGCTACGTTCGGCTGTTATTTTTTCTAAGATTGATCTTAGAGGAGCATATAACCTCATCAGAATCAGGTCAGGGGATGAGTGGAAAACGGCATTTAGTACTCAGTCGGGCCACTATGAGTATCTGGTCATGCCATTCGGCCTATCTAACGCTCCGGCAGTTTTCCAGGATCTCATTAATGATGTGCTCCGTGAGTTTCTGGGAAGATTCGTCGTGGTCTATTTAGACGATATTTTGATATATTCTGACTCCGTGGAACAACATGTTACCCAGGTGCGTCAGGTGCTAAAGAGATTACGTGAAAATCACTTATATGCCAAGCTGGAGAAGTGTGAATTTCATGTCACGGAAGTATCCTTTTTAGGGTACATTATTTCCCCTCGGGGATTCCGAATGGAACCAAAAAAGCTCCAAGCTATCCTTAGTTGGGCGCAACCCACCAATTTAAAAGCAATTCAGCGCTTTTTAGGGTTTGCAAACTACTATAGAAGATTTATTCACTCTTTCTCTGACCTAGTTGCTCCCATTGTGGCACTTACTAAGAAGGGAGCAGATCCTACCAATTGGTCATGTGAAGCAGAGTTATCTTTTCAGGCCTTAAAACAAGCCTTTGTCTCAGCCCCTGTCCTTAGACATCCCAACCCAGAATTACCTTTCATTATTGAGGTGGATGCCTCGGAGGTTGGAGTAGGGGCTATCCTTTCTCAGAAGGATCCAGATTCCCTTGAGTTACATCCTTGTGCCTTTATGTCCAGGAAATTCTCATCTGCAGAATCCAACTACGATGTTGGTAACCGGGAATTGCTGGCTATTAAATGGGCTTTCGAGGAGTGGAGACATTGGCTTGAAGGAGCTACCCACACCATTTCAGTTTTGACTGATCACAAAAATCTTCAATACATTGAATCGGCTAAACGACTGAATGCCCGACAGGCTCGTTGGGCTTTATTTTTTACTCGTTTCAAATTCATTATCACCTTCAGACCAGGTTCCAAGAATACCAAGGCAGATGCCCTGTCACGCAGTTTCCTTCCGGTTCAAGACAACAGTCCTGTTACTCCCATACTTCCGCCTTCAGTCATTCAGGCAGGTCTCACACAGGATGTATTTTCCCAATTAAAGCTGCTTCAACATCAAGCTCCGGGAAATACTCCTGCTAGTCGTCTTTTTGTTCCTGAGTTTTTGAGAGCAACTGTTTTGGCGGAATTTCATGATAGCAAAGTTGCAGGGCATCCGGGAATCGCTAAAACTTTGGAATTAGTATCCCGCTCAGTATGGTGGCCTGGTCTTTCCAAAGACATTAAAGAGTTTGTTTTTTCGTGTCAGGTCTGTGCACAGCATAAAGTTCCCCGTTCTTTGCCTATTGGTCAACTTATGCCCTTGAAAGTTCCTCTTAGGCCATGGTCGCATATCTCCATGGATTTTGTGGTGGATCTCCCTCTGTCAGCCGGATGCCGAGTCATATGGGTGGTAGTGGACCGTTTTAGCAAGATGGCCCATTTTATTGCTCTTCCCCGATTGCCATCTGCCCAGGGATTGGCAGTCTTGTTCCTCCGTCATGTTTTCAGACTCCATGGGTTACCCACTGATATTGTTTCTGACAGGGGTCCACAATTCATTGCGCAATTTTGGAAGTCTTTTTGTGCTTCATTAAAGATGAAATTATCATTAACCTCCGGCTATCATCCACAATCCAATGGACAGACTGAGCGAGTTAACCAATCTCTAAAACAATATTTGCGTTTGTACTCGGCCAAACTCCAAAATGACTGGTCTGAGTTTCTTCCATTGGCGGAGTTTGCTTATAATAATGCCTGTCATTCCTCCACCAATGTGTCTCCATTTTTTGCAGTTTTTGGTTTCCACCCCAGAGCTAATTCATTTTTTCAACATTCCTCTGTCTCCTCTCTGGCCCTGACCTCTCATCTTAAACTTATTTGGAAAAAAGTGCACCTGGCTCTCAGAAAAGCAGCTTTCCGGGAAAAAAAATTTTCTGACAGGCTCCGGCGGCCGTGCACTTTTAGAGTAGGAGACAGGGTGTGGTTGTCGACTCGCAACATCAAGCTTCGACAAACCTCAGCCAGATTGGGTCCTAGATATATTGGACCATTTCTCATTATCAAAAAAGTCAATCCAGTTGCTTTCCGGTTACGTTTACCAAAAACTTTACGGATCGGAAATACCTTCCATTGCTCATTGCTTAAACCATATGTTTCGTCCAGCAGATTTCCTCGTAAAAAATCTCAGGGGAGATCACCAGTTAATGTACAGGGTCAGCAAGAGTTCTTGGTTGAGAAGGTTCTCGATTCCAAGTTGTCCCGGGGTCGGCTTTATTTTTTGGTGCATTGGAGAGGTTATGGGCCAGAGGAAAGGTCGTGGGTCCTGGATGAAGACCTTCATGCCCCAAAGCTCAAAAGGGCATTTTTTCGTGAATTTCCTCGGAAACCTGGCTTTAGGGGTTCCTTGACCCCTCCTCAAGGGGGGGGTACTGTTAGGCGCCGGGGTCCGCTCGGCCGTGCGGCCCGGCGCCTAGCAACCAGGGACGCCGTGCGCGTTCAGCCGCCGGCTCCCTGGCAACGCTAAGACGCCGGGCGCACGGAGCCGCTCTGACCTTAGCAACGGGGACACCACGTTCAGCCGCGTTCCCCGTTGCTGGGTCTATTCTCATTACCCTGATTATGTGCTGGCCGTGCAGCATGCAAGCTGCACGGCATTTCTATTTGATTGTCCTGTCTGGATCCTGATTGGAGGGTGCCTGAATAAAGGCACCCTCAAGACTTCTTACAGACGCCGGTGATAGCTTCCTGTTTGCCTGTGTCTGCTGCAGAGAGTTCCCAGTCCCGGTCTTTTCGGTTGTTCCTGTCCTCAGAGATCCTGTACTCGGAAGTTACCATCTGTTCCTGGAGTCTGACCGAGCACCTTTAACATCTGGTGGTGTTCGTGAGTCGCGGCGCAGCCGTGTGTTGCGGCTTGTCCGCTTCTGTTTATTATTTTGTTTAATTGTGTTCTGGAGCTTTGCGGAGGATTCCGCTTCCACAGATCCACTCTGGTGTCCGGCGGTGCCGGATAGGAGTGTCGGATCAGTGGATCCTTGGTTGTCCTTTTTCCTGGCGGCTAGTCCGCACATACCTTTTGATTTAGTTAGTTAGCTTGTAACCCCTGGCCTGGTTGCTTAGTCAGAGGGCCCCTTGTTATCACCCTGTCTCGGACTTCCCCTTGTCTCCCATTAAGACCTGCGGGGGCATCGGGGTTGGGCAGACATAATCCGCCTTTCGAACGCGGCTGCCATGGGCTCAAGCAACCATAGTCTCGCAGGGGATTTCTGATAACACGGGCGAGACAACGGAGTTAGGGCGCCAGGGGTTACTAGGCTATCCAGCTCCCACAACCAGCTTATTTTCCTGTACTCAGATCCCTGCCATAAGATCTCCTCCGGTCTGGAGTACAGGAATCATAACAGTCTGCTTCCCAGTTGTCCACTCCCGGAATGAACACTGCTGCCAGTGCTACCACATGATTTTCCGCCCAACGGGGAATCCCTGTGGCTTCTGCCATCGCCCTCCTGCTTCTTGTGCCGCCCTGCCTGTTTACATGGGCGAGCGCCGTGATGTTGTCTGATTGGATCAGTACGGCTGGTAAAGCAGGGGCCTTGTTTTGCTTAGGGCCTTGTAAATGGCTCTTATCTCCAGAAAATTTATGTTAAGTGAAAAACTCCTGTTTGGACCTAGTCCTTGGAATTTTATTCCCTGTGTGACTGCACCCCAGCCCCGAAGGCTGGCATCCGTGGTCACCAGGACCCAGTCCTGTATTCCGAATCTGCGGCCCTCTAGTAGATGAGCCCTCTGCAGCCACCTCCGCAGCGATACCCTGGTTCTTGCCGACCGGGTTATCCGCTGCTGTATCTGGAGATGGGACCCGGACCATTTGTCCAACAGGTCCCACTGGAAAATCCTTACGTGGAACTTTCCGAATGGAATTGCTTCGTACGAAGCTACCATTTTCCCCAGGACTCGTGTGCATTGATGTACCGACACCTGTCCCGGTCTTAGGAGGTTTCTGACTAGAGATGACAACTCCTCGGCTTTTTCCATTGGAAGAAACACTTTCTTCTGGTCTGTTTCCAGAATCATTCCCAGGAACAGAAGACGTGTCGTCGGGACCAGCTGTGACTTTGGAATTGTGAATCCAGTCCTGCTGTTGCAGCACTTCCCGAGAAAGTGCTACCCCCTTACCAACTGTTCCTTGGAACTCGCCTTTATCAGGAGATCGTCCAAGTACGGGATAATTAAAACTCCCTTCTTGCGAAGGAGTATCATCATTTCGGTCATTACCCATGGTAAAGACCCTCGGTGCCGTGGATAATCCAAACGGCAGCGTCTGGAACTGATAGTGACAGTCCTGTACCACAATCTTGAGGTACTCCTGGTGAGGAGGGTAAATGGGGACATGCAGGTAAGTATCCTTGATGTCCAGAGAGACCCTGTAATCCCCCTCGTCCAGGATCGCAATAATCGCCCTGAGCGATTCCATCTTGAACTTGAATCTTTTGTTATATGTGTTCAAGGATTTTAAAGTTAAGATGGGTCTCACCGAACCGTCCGGTTTCGGTACCACAAACATTGTGGAAAAGTAACCCTTTTCCTGTTGAAGGAGGGGTACCTTGATAATCACTTGCTGTGAATACAGTTTTTTGGATAGCCACCAACACTGCCTCCCTGGCAGAGGGAGTTGCCGGTAAGGCAGATTTTAGGAAACGGCGGGGGGGAGACGTCTCGAATTCCAGCCTGTACCTCTGAGATACTGTTTGAAGAACCCAGGGATTCACCTGTGAGAGAGCCCACTGTGCGCTGAAATTTCTGAGACGGGCCCCCACCGTACCCGGGTCCGTCTGAGCAGCCCCAGCGTCATGCTGTGGACTTACCGGACGCAGGGGAGGACTTCTGCTCCCGGGAACTAGCTGTGTGCTGCAGCTTTTTCCCTCTACCTTTTCCTCTTGGCAGAAAAGATGAGCCTCTAGCCCTCTACTTTTCTGGGGCCGAAGGGACTGTACCTGATAATACAGTGCTTACTTTTGCTGTGGGGTAGCTTGTGGCAAAAGTTTTGATTTCCAAGCCGTAGCTGTGGAAACAAGGTCTGAAAGACCATCCCCAAACAGTTCCACCCCCTTCTAGGGCAAACTTCCATGTGCCGTTTTGAACCGGCATCGCCCGACCATTGCCGAGTCCATAACCCCCGTCTGGCGGCAATGGTTTTACATAGCGCTTATTAGTGATGCCAGTCGGCAAATATCCCTCTGTGCATCACGCATGTATAAGACAGCGTCTTTTATATGCTCTATTTTCAGCAAAATATTGTCCCTATCTATAGTATAAATATTATCCGACAGGGAATCTGACCACGCAGCTGCCGCACTGCACATCCATGCCGAGGCAATAGCAGGTCTCAATATAATGCCCGTGTGTGTGTATATAGCTTTAAGGGTAGTTTTCTGCTTTCTATCAGCAGGTCCTTCAGGGCGGCCGTATCCGTGATGGTAGTGCCACCTTTTTTAATAAGCGTGTAACCGCTTTATCTACCCTAGGGGTTATTTCCCAACGTGACCTATCCTCTGGCGGAAAAGGGTACGCTGCTTAGAAATTATCAATTTCTTATCGGGGGAAGTCCACGCTTCCTCACACACCTCATATCAATTCCTCAGATGCAGGAAAACTACTGGTAGTTTTCTGTCACCAAACATAATACCCTTTTTTGTGGTATCTGGGGTATTATCAGAAATGTGTAATACATTTTTCATTGCCTCAATCATGTAACGGGTGGCCCTATTGGAAGGTACACTAGTCTCATCGTCGTCGACACTGGAGTCGGTATCCGTGTCAACATCTGTGTCTGCCATCTGAGGTAGCGGGCGTTTTAGAGCCCCTGATGACATGTGAGACGCTTGGACAGGCACAAGCTGAGCAGCCGGCTGTCCTATGTCGTCAAACCTTTTATGTAAGGAGTTGACACTGTCACGTAATTCCTTCCATAAGTCCATCCACACCGGTGTCGACCCCGCAGGGGGTGACATCCCATTCACAGGCATTTGCTCCGCCTCCACATCATTATCCTCATCATACATGTCGACACAGCAGTACCGACACACAGCACACACACAGGGAATGCTCTGACAGAGGACAGGACCCCACAAAGCCCTTTGGGGAGACAGAGGGAGAGTATGCCAGCACACACCAGAGCGCTATATATCACAGGGATATCACCTATAGAGAGTGTTTTCCCTTATAGCTGCATAATATATATATACTGCGCCTAATTTGTGCCCCCCCTCTCTTTTTAACCTTTTTCTGTAGTGCAGGACTGCAGGGGAGAGCCAGGGAGCAATCCCTCCAGCGGAGCTGTGAGGGAAAATGGCGCCAGTGTGCTGAGGGAGATGGCTCCGCCCCTTTTTTGGCGGGCTTTCTCCCGCTATTGTAAAAGTTCTGGCAGGGGTTAATAAACACCTATATAGCCCCTGGGGCTATATATGGTGTCAGTTCGCCAGCCAAGGTGTTAATATTGCTGCTTAGGGCGCCCCCCCCCCAGCGCCCTGCACCCATCAGTGACCGCAGTATGTGGTGTGCATGAGGAGCAATGGTGCACAGCTGCAGTGCTGTGCGCTACCTTGGAGAAGACAAGTCTTCAGCCGCCGATTTTCCGGACCACCTTCTTGCTTCTGGCTCTGTAAGTGGGACGGCGGCGCGGCTCCGGGAACGGACGACGAGGTCGGGTCCTGTGTTCGATCCCTCTGGAGCTAATGGTGTCCAGTAGCCTAAGAAGCCCAAGCTACCACCACTTATGTAGGTTCGCTTCTTCTCCCCTTAGTCCCTCGGTGCAGTGAGCCTGTTGCCAGCAGGTCTCACTGAAAATAAAAAACCTAAACTATACTTTCTTTCTAGGTGCTCAGGAGAGCCCCTAGTGTGCATCCAGCTCAGCCGGGCACAGAAATCTAACTGAGGCTTGGAGGAGGGTCATAGGGGGAGGAGCCAGTGCACACCAGATAGTCCTAAAGCTTTCTTTAGATGTGCCCAGTCTCCTGCGGAGCCGTCTATCCCCATGGTCCTTACGGAGTCCCCAGCATCCACTAGGACGTCAGAGAAAAGAAATTAATACTCACAATCCCCGCTCCTGCTTCCCGACCGCTGCTGACCTCCGTCTCCGGCCGCCGGTGCCGCTCCTCGGATCTATGGGAGAGACGTCATGACGTCTCACCCATAGCACCGCATAGACACTAGAGGTCAATTATGACCTCTAGCGTCTATGTGCCGCTTCCACAATGCAGTACGGTGCGCGAGAACCTTCATCGTGCACCGCACAGCACCGGCACCAGTAGCGGATCTTGTCATGACGGCGGCGACCTCTGGAAGGCGGTGCCCCAGGCAAAAATCCTGCTTGCCCGTAGCAAGATCCGCTACTGCCGATACGTTATCTCTTATCACTGTGGGGTGTGGTATAATAGATCTACAGAAAATATATAGACAGTCAATAGGTCGACCCCATATGGTCGTCATGCAAAAAGTCGACAAGGTCAAAAGGTATACACAAATGGTCGATGAAAATGGTTGACACAAAAATGTTGACTTTTTTTAACCAATATTTGTCCATTTCATAGCCTGTGACCACGATTGGAGGAATCATAGTCCCTCGTTGGCTCGGTACGTTCACTGCAGGTTACTATTCCCAATCATAGTGTAGTCCATCTGGATGGTAAATGAAGCAAAAGTTTAATAAAATGAAATAAATAAATTTAAAAAACTTGTGTCGACCATTTGTGTCTCAACCATTGTCACCTTTTGTGCCTGTCGACCATAAACACCATCGACCTTTTAACTATTGGTCTTTTGAACATGTTGACCTATTGATGTCGACCATATATAGGCTCGACCTATTGACTGCCTAACTAGACACTGTCTATCCATTGGCTGGAACCCTCACAATAAAAAGCAGCAATAAGAAATGTTAGTTATTGGAGCAATTTTCTGAAGGGTCTTGAATAGACGCCTTAATTTGGTCTTTGCTCAGAGTTTCAGAATTATACAGGGTATGCTAGATTCCCTTCCTTTGGCATGCTTCTGAGCAGCAATTTGTTGAATTATACATGTTCACATTTGTGCTGAGTGATTTCAGATTTACTCCTTTAATCTCATTTTTTTTAACTACCCCCCAGTGTGCACCCCATAACAAATGAATGTTATAAGCTTGAGAAGACTAATTTTGGATAAAAATATCTTGCATGGGAAGAAGGAAGGTATAGCTTAATCTGTTTGCTGATTGTTCTCCATCCCCAGTTGAGTGGTCTTGTGGGCTGTTAGATGAAGCCTAAAAGATTGCTTCCCACCAAATGAAGAGTACTGTAAGCCAGTAGCAAATTTTTCATTAGGAATGTGAGGCACGTGCCTAGGGGCGGCACTTGTTTGGGGGCAGCCCTTGGATGCTTGGTACTGTCAGACCCAGGGGTGTAGCCAGAACATTGTGGGCCCCATAGCAACATTTTAAAGGGGCCCCATCCCAATGCTTCTAGAGAGACACTTATCTGCAGCAGTTGTTAATTTTATGCCCTATAATAGTGCCCTAGTCCATTTTCTGAACCACAGTAGAGCCTTATTTAATGTTATGCCCCATAGTAGCGCATTAGTTTATTTTATGAATCGTAGTAGTGCTTAAGTTCACCCTATGTCACATTTCAGAGCTGCCAGTACACATTATGCCGCACAGTACCCCCAATTCACATTATGATATATAGTGCTCCCTGTTCATATTGTGCCTCATTACAGTGCCCTGGTTCATATTATATAACATTAAAATGCCCTCCAGTTTATTTTATATCACACTACAATGAGCAGGTCCAGGGGCTTACCTAGATATATTGCAGGCCCCAAGGAAAAAGTTTGAAAGGAACCCTACGTACCACCCAATGGCAAAAAAATTATATAACACATGTAACTTTGACAGGGAAGGTGGGCCCCTCTCAGCTCTGGGCCCCATAGCAGCTGCACTCCTAGCACCTATGGTAGCTACACCCTTGGTCAGACCAAAAATTACCAACTGCAAAACAGGGGTGTAGCCAGAACTTTGTTTGCCCCTTAGCAGTATTTTGAAGGGGCCACTGTCCCAATGCTTCTAGAGAGACACTTCTCTACAGCAGTTGTTAATTTTATGCCCTATAATAGTGCCCTAGTTCATTTTCTGAACCATAGTAGAGCCTTATTTAATGTTATGCCCCATAGTAGTGCCCTAGTTTCTTTTATGAAACGTAGTAGTGATTAAGTTCACCCTATGCCACATTTCAGAGCTGCCAGTACACATTATGCCACACAGTACCCCCAATTCACATTATTATATATGGTGCTCCCTGTTCATATTGTGCGTCCATTACAGAGCCCCGGTTCATATTATATAACATTATAATGCCTTCCAGTTCATTTTATACCACACTACAACGAGCAGGTCCAGGGGCATACCTACTGTATATAGATTGCAGGACCCCTACATACCACCCAATGGCAAAAAATGTATAACACATGTAACTTTGACAGGGAAGGTGGGCCCCTCTCAGCTCTGGGCCCCAAAGCAGCAGCGCTGCCTGTACCTATGGTAGCTACACCGTGTATATAACACATGTAACTTTGGCAGGGAAGATGGGCCCCTCTCAGCTCTGAGCTCCAAATCGGGTGGTAGTCATGTGACCGCCGGTCGGCTGACCGACAGTCACATGACCTCCTCCGTGAGCCCGACGGCTCACTATCCCGATGGTCGGCATGCCGACCAACAGGGACTATTTCCACTCGTGGGTGTCCACGACAGGCCGCAGCGTGGCGAGCGCAGCGAGCCCGCAAGGGGCTTGCTGCACTCGCCCCTCCCCGCCGGGATCCCGGCGTCGGTATGCTGCCGGGATCCCGGCGTCGGTAAGGTGACCGGCGGTCAGGAGACCGCCGGTCACCCGTACTACACCCCTCCAAATCAGCTGCACTGCCTGCACCTATGGTAGCTACGCCCTTGCTGCAAAATATATCCACTGTACTGTACGATATGCATATTTGAATGGAGTGTAAATGGGTAGGACATGCACATACAGCCCCTGTAGGGTGCCCTACCTAGTAAATATGTATACATAATAAAAAATAAAAAATGTCATAGTTAGTGGCTTTTTTAAATTATTCTATTAAATTGGCTATTATCAAATGAGGGCTTATAACCAATCAATAAAAATAATAAAATTAGGTAGGGCGGGGGCGTCCATTACTGTTACTGGCTAGGGGCTCCCTTACCCCTAAATCCGCCCCTGGTAATATTTTAATAAACAAACTTTTTTTCCAGTTGCGGTTATTTGCTTTTACCATCCAGAGATGGGGATTAGTAATGGAAAAAGGGCCGTCGAGACCTGAACAGGTTTAGAGTACTGGGGGGCATGGCCAAATATGGGAAGCATGACCATGCCCTTTCTAGGTGAAAGATGGTACCACCATTTAATTTATTAAATGGCTTTGTCCAAGGTAGAGATGTGTGGGTTCTGATTTACTCGGTTCTTAACACCAAAATGAATGCAAGTTCGTATTTATCCAGAGTTTTCTTATTGGCTTTCCAAAACACGTGACATCCGAGAGTCAATAAGATGCTGTTTTGAGATCCGGTTAAATCCAGGTAAAACTGGGTAAATCCGAACGTGCATACCTCTAGTCCAAAGGTTTGTTAAGTAGGGTGAACATCCATTTTCCAAAAGAAAATATAAATAATATATACACGATAGTGCTGTTGTACTCTATCGCTGTCTTTAAGACATGCATTTGAACAATAGCGGACAAGGAGTGCTGGTCCTTGTAGTGCTATTAGATGGTTTCCCGGTAAATTAGCTCTCAATTTAAAAACACATGGATGCCTGACCCAATCCGGGACGGTCTTTTCCTTCTCAGACTTGCTACTATACTGATCATGTGAGGGCAGAGTGAATGAACGCTATGGCAGTCCCATCATCAAACACTGATACATGCTCACTGTTATAGCAGGGAACAGGGGGAGTCTCATTTTGTTCTAAATTGTCCATGGAAATTATTATTTATTTATTTGAATTCTTACCCTAGAGCTGGCTGATTGCTCAAAATGCAGAATGTCAACACTAGCATGATGTCAACATTGCCAGAATGTCGACAGAAAGGTGATACATAGAAAATAACCCTAACCATAACTATAACAATAACCCTAACTGCATCCTGGCCCTAATCATATCTCTAATCTAACCCTGATACTGAGACTAACCTTAATCTAAACTAATTGCATCCTAACCCTAATCAGAATCATAACCTTAATCTAACCCTATCCCTAATTGCTAACCGTACCGCTAACTCTAATCATTACTCTAATCTTACCCTAAAACTAAAACTAACCTTAATGTAGCCCTAATTGCAGCCTAACCCTAACACTAATTATAACCGTTATCTAACCCTAACTGCTACCTAACCATAACCTAACCGTAGCCCTAACCCTAATTATTACCTTACTCTAACCCTAACTGCTATGTGTACCGCTAACGCCCAAATTGCAGCCTAACCCTAACTCTAATCATAACCACTGGCGTATCTATAATGGGTGTAGTGTGTGCGGTGCACACCGGTCCCTGGGTCCACAGGGGGCCCACACCACACACACTGCACCCATTTCTTTTATACTTACCTTTCCGGTGTCCATTGGTGACTGTGTGTGGGCCCCCTCCTCTCCTGTAGCCGTCACCGCCGCTGAGCACTAGAGACTCTGGCACAGTGCCAGAGTCTACAGCGCATATACGAAGGACTTCGAAAAAATGGCGTGGTGGCCATTTTTCGGAGTCCTGCGCACGCGCTGTAGACCCTGGCACTGTGCCAGAGTCTCTAGTGCTCAGCGGCGGTGACGGCTACAGGAGAGGAGGGGGCCCACACATGGATTCTGCACACGGGTCCCCTCCTCTCTAGAAACGATGCTGATCATAACCTTTATTTAACCCTAACTCTTGCCTAACCCTAACCATAATCTAACCGTAGCCCTAACCCCAATTATAACCTTAATCTAACCCTAACCCTAATTGCAGCCTAACCCTAAAATTCTGTCTCAACATTGTGCTGTCAACATTGAAAATGTTTAGCAACAGAAATAGGATTTATATACTAAAATAATGTGTTAGTGTTTACATTGTATTGTCTTCTAGATGATTCAGTAAGTAACTGTAACAATCTGTGTAATATATGATCAATTTGCTTCAGGGTTTGCTGGCACTTGGTGTCTAAATAGTTAACATCAGCCAGCTAAATCATCTTGGAATCTGTGATGCTCTGACCACCATTTAGGTTATTTACTAGCCCTGAAAGCCACAATAATTCAAAGCAGATCGCTCATTGTGTTAATTAATGTGCTGATTTAGGATTCAGATCCCTGAAGCATAAAGTAAAACTCCAACCAGCATCAGATAATCCTCAGATCCTTGTACTTGGCTATAGGCAGGGAGCTGGAATTACGTACCAGCCTGATCACTTACACAGATCTGCAAACAACAATGGGGGTCATTCCGAGTTGATCGCTAGCTGCCGTTGTTCGCAGCGCAGCGATCAGGCTAAAAATCGTCATTTCTGCGCATGCGTATGCATCGCAATGCACAGGCACATCGTACAGGTACAATGAGCATCGTGGGTTTGCACAGAGTCTAACGAACATTCCTGTCGCACGGCCGAACGCAGGAAGATTGACATGAAGTGGGCGTTTCTGGGTGGCAACTGACCGTTTTCAGGGAGTTTTTGGAAAAACGCAGGCATGGCTGGGCGTTCGGTGGGCGGGTGTGTGACGTCAAAAGCCGTCCCTCCGTCATTAGAATCAACGCACACGCGAAGAGTAACTGGTCTTGTTTTGCACAAAACGATTTTGCAGGCGCTGTGCTGCACAAGCGTTCGCACTTCTCCAAAGCGAAAATACACTTCCCCGTGGGCGGAGACAATGCGTATGCATGGCTGCTAAAAACTGCTAGCGAGCAATCAACTTGGAATGACCCCCAATATGTCTTATCATTAAACTGTATGTTGCAATAGGAACGTCTGAGCGTTGCTGTTACTCTACAACCGTCTGTCCCTCTCCCATTACATCAGTATGCATGCTACTGTATGTCTCTATAGAATGCTGTAATGAGCTGCATGGTGTATGCTGGTCTCTGAACAGACTTTTTTTTTCACTTACGGGGACATGTACTAAGCAGTGATAAAAGTAGAGAAGTGAGCCAGTGGAGAAGTTGCCCATGGCAACCAATCAGCATTGACGTAACATTTATAATTTGCATACTATAAACGTATATAGAGCAGCTGATTGGTTGCCATGGGCAACTTCTCCACTGGCTCACTTCTCCACTTTTATCACTGCTTAGTACATGTCCCCTTTAGTGCCCATTTGTTTGTAGTTGTACACTTACTGGAGTTCAGTGGCGTAACTAGAAATTTTTCTCCCCCAAGCCAAGAAATGCTTCGGCGCCCCCCCCCCCCCCCCCCCCATAATTGGCACTCGTAAAGGGACAAACATGCGAGCGCCGCAAAAAAGGGGTGTGGCTTCGTTGAAATGGGCGTGGCTTTGCATAAAGGGGCGTGTCATTGCAGGAAAAGACTACCTTATACCCCAGTTTTGCAACCTGCACGCCCAGACGTTAGCCACCACAGGAAAGAAAAATAATCCTGATTCATGCCCCTTACATTATTTGTCATTTTTCCTCCTTATAGTAATGCCCAGTATACATTATTCCACATACTGCAATGGCCCTTACACATTATGCCACACACAATAATGCACATGACACAATATCCACACACCGTAATGCCCCCGACACATTATGCCACACACCGTAATGCCTGTGACACATTATGACAAGAATCGCAATACCCGTTATACATTATGCTACACACTGCAATGCCCCTGATACATTATAGCACATACAATGTCTGTGACACATTATGACACACACCGCAATGACCCTGAGACATTATACCACATACCACAATGCCCGTGATATAGTATACAAAACACCGTAATGCCGGGGGGGGGGGCGTGGCCTGGCTGGCAAGCCGAGAGGAGGTGATCTGTGTGTGCTCCTGTTGGTCTTGGCCTTCAACCAGCTATAAAAAGTACCTCACAGGTCACCACACACTCTTAAACGTGTGCATCTGCTCTCTGTCACAGCTAGTACCGGAGGGTGTCGGTTGCGGAGCCGGGGTGCCCTTGTCAGGGCTCCTGCAGGTTGCGGCCTTCCCCTCCATAAGAAGCCGGGGTCTGTGGTGTGACCTCCCACCCCACCGGAAGTGAGGCTGTCCGGGACAACCGTCCGGGGAGACCAGGACGAGGAGCCCATACGCCGGACCGACGGAAAGCGGTATCCCCAGAACCGGGGGCCCCGTCCTGTGACCCTGCGGCAGCCATCGAGGCCGTGCGCGGCTGGCGGCGGAGACGGCTCTGTACGGTGGGTAAGTCCCCCCCTTGCCGGTGCACATCAGCGCAGCATCGGGGCTCTTCCCTCCCTCTCCCCGCGATCCTTACCTCTACCGCTTCACCTACTGCAGCCGCGGACCCGGGAAACGGTCCCCGGAGCTCCCGCGAGACGCGGCCTAGCGGCGGGCCTCAGACCGGGACCTCGATTGCGGGGCCGGACCCGCGATAGCCGCGGATAGACTTTGCGGCTTCTGACACCGCTCCTGACCACCCGGCTGGCGGCTTCACACCCAGAAGAGGCCCTCTTGCCTATTGCCTCTTCACCACACCGAGCACAAAATAGTGCCACACGTCAAGAGGGCGGGAAGCCCGGCGGCCTTCTTGTATACGGCGCATATTACACCTGGATGCCCCGCTGATTTCCAGGGGCTGGGGGATTGGATTCACAGTACGCCTTAGAACCCCCGCCTAGACCCCCGTGCCCTGTACCTCGGCACTGCCGCACACCACACCAAACTGTGGGGGGGGAGAATCTGCTGTGCAGTGACCACCTCATGCTGCAATTGCCCTCTCTCCTTTAACCTGCCTTATCAAGGCTAAATTGAGCTCCCACGGGCTGGTGCTGCCTCGGAGGGGCACTTTACAAAACAGGACCTCTTAAAGCTCACCACGGGGGCCCTCCCTTGTACCCTCATATATAATAGCTACGGGGCCCTGAGTGACCCTAGGGGACACCTCTACCTTCAGAGGTTACCAACTCTTCCGCGGGCCGGGAGCATACACCCACTGCGTTGGGCCCTGATCAATACCTACACATCATAGTGCACCCGACTGGACCTTCCTGATCATCATCTGTGAAGCGCCTATCATGTGATCTCGATACGTAATGCACCCGATCCCGTGTGTGACTCTAATGCTATAGGAGCTACCCCGCCCAGGTGTTGACTACCAAACTACCTCACGTCTTTCGGCCACTATGCCTAAAGGGGGGAAAAAATCGAACGCCCACAATCTGGTGGGCTACTTCAAGAACTCTGCTCCATCGTCCACCAGGAAAACCTCCTCGCCTCCTCCTGCTTCAGCGACGTCTGATCGAGACTCAGATGAAGACTCTTCCTCCACTCCCGCTACAAAAGTGGACGTCGCCCTTCTCCTGTCCGAAATGCGCAATATTAAAAAATCAATACGTGCGGAGGTACAAGAGGCTATCTCAGGTCTGAAAACGGACCTGGACAGTCTGGGCTCCAGGGTCGATGCTAACGAACGGAAACAAGAGGAGCTTATCGCTTTCCAACAAGAATCAGAACAGGAGATAACCCAAATGCGTACAGACGTTATGCTATTAGCGGACAAACAAGAAGATTTGGACAACAGAGGGCGTCGGAACAATCTTCGAATCCGTAACGTCCCCGAGACGGTGGAACAAAACCACCTCACGGATTATCTACTCCGCCTCTTCCGCTCACTTGCTCCCTCAATCCCGGATGATATGCTACTCCTTGACAGGGCCCACAGGGCTCTACGCCCTAGATCCCAAGATGCTAAAACTCCGAGAGACGTAATCCTACGTTTTCACTACTTTGTGGTCAAAGACCAAGTTTACGCCAAAGCCCGGAGGTCCTCGACTATCCCTTTTGAAGGCTCTGATCTCGCGATCTTCCAAGACCTGTCGCCAGTCACATTAAATAGAAGGAGGGAGCTAAAGGACATAACCAAAACCCTGAGAGACAACAACATCAGATATAGGTGGGGCTTCCCTTTTGCCCTCCAAGTCAAGGCAGATGGCAAATTCCTCTCTGCCAGATCCCCCGACGAGGCCCTTCAGCTTCTCCATAGACTGAACATCTCCGGCCCCCAGACCACTCCTCAAAGCTCTCTACCAGTCAACACCTCCCCTTCCCTCACAGCCCCATCCCCAAATTGGACCACCGTCGGAACTACTTCTCATACCTCTCTAGATACATGATCCAACATTAGTGGTTCTTCCTACAAGGACTTGACAATTGCATTAGCCTTCTAACGGTCCTTAGGGTATCACTTTGAGCCATGCTGAGATCCCAGTATGGTGTAGGGCCCTCGGGCTAGTTACTGTTTACCGTTTATTGCCTTACTAAGTTTACTGTGTGTGGGCCGGGTCGGGCCCTCGGGGCCGGGGTTCTATGCGGGCGGCCGCGTGGGCTCCGGTCCCGGGTGACCCGACTGGTTCGGGCCCTCTCTGTTTATTTCAATCGAGTTTTACTGTTGCTACAGTTGTTAAGTAACCACCATGCCAAGTTTTACCCTTACCTCCATCGCCTCTGCTCCCCTCCCTCCCCCCCCCCCTCCCTCTTCCCTCCCCCTGTAGCTCCCTTAGCATACTAATTACAATGTGTAAATTTTAATCGAGTTTGATCACACACGGGACCCGGTCCTCTCTCTGAGCTGCTGGGTCCATCCACCCCCCGCTCGACCCTCAGGGTCGACGTCGGACGAACCGGACCTGCGGGTCTATTTCCTCCTTGGGTCCGACCAGCGAGAATGGATTTGATTTGTCTTCTAGTTACTGGTACTAATTTATACCTGTTCCTCATCTGTTCTCCTACTCTTTCTCCCCATCTTTTTCTGTCCTTCTCCCCCTCTCTTTCCTCAGTCTCTTTCAGGGTTCCGCTGGTGCGCTGCCACGTGAAGAAAGCTCCGCTCCTATACCATGGTTCTTAGAATAATTACTCTGAACACGAAAGGCTTAAACAGCCCACGTAAGCGTTCTCTTTTATTTCAGTCCCTTAAACAACTGAGAGGCGACATCGTATTTCTACAGGAGACCCACTTTACTGGTAAGTCACATCCAGAACTTAAGTCAAAATCCTTCCCAAACACTTTCCATGCTTGCGACCCCATACGCAAGAAGAAGGGGGTCTCAGTACTCTTTGCTAGACACTTGGATTTCATCCCCTCTGAAATATTGAGGGACCCTGAAGGTAGATACCTGCTTCTAGTGGGGCTGTTAAATGGGTCCCCCTACACATTCCTGAATATTTATGCCCCAAACCAGCTTCAGGCCCCTTTCTTCCACTTCCTAAATAACCTCTTAGCCCTGCACAGACGGGGTAACGTAGTACTGGGGGGGGACTTTAATGTGACTCTGGACAGTGCCCTAGACAGATCGAAACCCCTGCCCAGATCTATGCGCCCCTCTCATACGCGTAATGCAGCTGCTCTGAACCTTCTACTATCACATCACCTTCTTTTCGACGCATGGAGAGTGAAGGAACCGAATGCTAAGGACTACACATACTATTCCCCCATATATGATGTTTACACAAGATTGGACATGATTTTTCTGAGCTCAGAGCCCGCTCAATGTATCCTTGACACCTCCATTCATCCTAGCACGTGGTCAGACCACGGCCCGGTCACTGTGGATGTCCCAGGTCCGCATCCTCCCGCCCGCCACCGTGTGTGGAGTTTAAACGACAGACTCCTTCTTAACCCCCAAACGAAAGCCCATTTAGCCACCGAAATCTCCCATTATTTTGAGACAAACATATCTCCGTCGGTTCCCCCGATGTTATTATGGGACGCTCACAAGGCGGTAATACGGGGTTGCCTGATCAATGCCTCATCTTATAGTAAGAAGGCCAGATCCGGACGCATTCGAGAGCTTTCTGACCTGGTTACTTCCCTCTCACTGACACACAAACAAACAGGGTCCGAAGCAGACCTTTCTTCCTTGTCCGCGGCCAGGGGTGAACTGAATATGTTACTGACGGCTAAGGTGGAAACCAGCTTGAAATGGCTCAACCAATCCTTCTATGAAAAAGGGGATAAGGCGGATCGGCTTTTAGCCTCTAGGCTTCGGGCTAAACTCGCAAGGAACAACGTAATGTCTATCCAGTCATCCTCGGGTAAGAAAACAAGCGACCCCAAACATATCACTGACACTTTTTCCCGCTTCTACGAGAAGTTGTATAATGCCCATGGGACCACTCAATCAAGCCCGGACTTTCTTGGGGCCATTCGCACCTTCCTGTCTCACTGCCACCTGCCTACTCTGAGTTCATCGGTCTCCGCCGAATTGAACTCAAAGATATCCGACGAAGAAATTGCCACCGTTATCAAATCCCTAAAACTTAACAAGGCCCCTGGCCCAGACGGCTTCACGGCCGCCTATTACAAATCTTTTCTCCCCCAACTGGCGCCCCACCTCTCGACCCTCTTCAATGCCGTCTTACAGGGAGCCTCTTTTTCCAAATCGGCTCTGGAGGCTAAGATTATAGTAATTCCCAAAGATGGCAAAGACACATCCAACTGTGCGAACTATAGACCTATCTCGCTACTTAATACGGATATCAAGATCTACGCAAAAATTCTAGCCCTCCGACTGAATAATGTCTTACCCCACCTGGTCCATAATGACCAGGTGGGATTTATCCCCGACCGCCAAGCCCGAGACAACACGAGACGTGTTGTTAGTCTGGCTCACTACATCAACCTAACACGTACTCCTGCTCTCTTGCTCTCTCTGGACGCAGAGAAAGCATTTGACAGGATAGGGTGGCCCTTTATGTTCGAAACCCTTGCTCACTTTGGTTTTCAGGGGGAATTCCTTGCAGGGATTCAGGCCTTGTACACGAATCCCTCCGCCAGGGTGTCCGTGAATGGAGTGCAGTCAGACCCTTTGGACATCTCCAACGGTACCAGACAGGGCTGCCCACTCTCGCCTCTGATCTTTGCCCTAGTAATAGAGCCATTAGCAGCCCGCATACGAGCCTCGCCCGATATTGGAGGGCTGGAGGTGGGGGGCTCTGTCTACAAGATCTCTCTGTTCGCAGATGACGTCCTCCTATCGCTCTCGTCACCACACACTTCTCTGCCGAACCTTTTTAAACTCCTGTCGGAATACGGACGTGTCTCGGGGTACAAGGTTAACTGGTCCAAGACGGAGGCTCTCCCCTTCCACATTCCCCCTCCCCGACTGTCCCACATGCAAAACAACTTTAAATTTTCCTGGTGCGCCTCTAAGATCCGATACTTAGGGATCTTTATTACAAGCCGCTACGGATACTTATACAAAGAAAACTTCTCACCATTGCTTAAAAGCCTTAAGGCCGACCTCCATAAATGGCAATCATTGATCATTTCCTGGCTGGGACGTATTGTTGCTCTGAAGATGAATATCATCCCTCGTCTCCTTTATTTGTTCCAAACACTACCAGTGAAAGTCCCGGACTCGGTTTTAGCACAAATACACTCATGGTTGCTCCGCTTTGTATGGAGAAACAAGACCCCTAGGATAGGATTCTCTACCCTACGCAAACCAGTGCAGGACGGGGGCAGAGGTTTTCCAGATATCCGTCTTTACTATCTGGCTACCCACCTCAGTCAGGCGGTGGCCTGGTTCGCCCCTACGCAGTCTTTACGTTGGCTTCAGCTGGAATTGGCGCTTAGCCACACTCCATCTCTGTCGTCTCTACTCTTATCTCCTCCTAGAACCAGATCTCCCCATTTACAACTGCACCCTGTGTTGGAATTCACTTGCCAGACTTGGGACTATTGCACGCGCCATTTCCACCTGCGGTCATCCCCCTCGGCGCTTACCCCCCTGTGGGACAACCCTTCCTTCGCCCCGGGTCATTCTCTGGCCCGTTCGCGGCCATGGGTGGAACATAACATCCGATTTGTTCAAGACGTGCTGTCCAAGGGTACCTGTGCACCTTTACCGGAGATCATGTCAAAATATGACTTCCCGGATGCGAATCCTTTTATCTATCTCCAGGTGAGACACTTTGTCTCTTCTTTATCGAACCCGTCCCCATTCCAATCTCTCTCCACTTTGGAGTCCCACTGCTACCACAAACCGCTAGCCCGAGGAATCATCTCCCTACTGTATTCCCTTCTCCAGACATGGGACCAGACGTTGACCCCGGCTTTTATACTCCAGTGGGAACGGGACTTAGGCCCGATGCCGACTGACTATGATTGGTCGGACGTTTTCACGGCGGTCGCGAAGTCCTCTATCTCAACCCTAGTAAAGGAAAACGCATATAAAATTTTATATAGGTGGTATTTTGTCCCCTCTAGACTTCACAAAATGTTTCCCTCCTCTTCGCCCATGTGCTGGAGAGGATGCGGCGGTCATGGCTCTTTCCTCCACATATGGTGGACATGCCCTAAAATCACTCTATTTTGGGACTCAGTCGCACACCTGATGAAAGTTGTGCTCCAGACTCAGATATACAAAGACCCTTGGTCTTTTTTGCTAGGCCTCCCCATTGCTAACGCACCTCCAAACTCCGGTAAACTACTGACACAAATCCTAAACGCAGCCCGGTGCTCAATTGCTCTCCACTGGAAACAGAGGGAGCCCCCCTCTATACAACAGGTCATCAATAAAGTATGGTACTTCGCAAGCATGGAAAAAATCACTGCATACCTCCATAATAGATCTTTCCAGTACCTCCTGATATGGGAATTATGGTTCGACTCTCAGTCACCTGCACGTAGATCACGATCCCCTGGGGGCTCGATGGCTCTCCTACTATGATCTTTGTAATCTTCTAATCGGTCGAGTAGATTTGGGTTTACCTTTAGCATGCCCTTTTCGTGTCCCTCAGGTAGTATTCTTCAATCTGTTCTAACGCCAGGAGCGCAGTTGGCGGAATCTGGGGGCGCATCAGCGGCCCCACTAACCCTGTTTCTTCTCTCCCCCCCCTCCCATTCTACTCCCTTCCCGTCTTAACCGTCTCTTCTCCTCGCTCTTCTTGCTCTTTCTCTTTAATCTTTTTCTTTTTATTGCTATTATTATGAGTTTAAGTTTCAGTTCCCGCCCAATTGAATAACCTCTGTATACCCATCACTGTTTCTCGTACCAACAACATTTTTAATTTCTTTTTCTGTGTTACACTATGGGAACCGCATATCCTTTGTCTTAAGGTTATATCACTGCTTTGAGTAGTACATTGTTAAAATGTAACGGATCACCCCACATGTGGGGGGAAGTTATTGTAATGTCTATAACCTGAAAATTTAAATAAACAATTAAAAAAAAAAAAAAACACTGTAATGCCTGACACATTATGACACACACCGCAATATCCGTGATACATTATGCCACACACTGCAATGACCCTGAGACATTATACTACATACCACAATGCCAGTGATATAGTATACCGCACACCGTAATGCCTGTGACACATACCGCAATGCCCGTTGTACCCTATGTCACACACCGCAATGCCCGTTATACATTATGCCACACTGCAATGCCCCTGAGACATTATACCACATACCACAATGCCCGTGATATAGTATGCCACACACCGTAATGCCTGTGACACATTATGACACACACCGCAATGTCCGTGATACATTATGCCACACACCGTAATGCCCATTACACATTAAGTCCTACAGTAAGGCTTCTAATTACTTTTACATTACCTGCTCGTTGCCAGGGGTTTCATGCTCTTGGTTTCATGCACGGTGCCAGGGGTTTTCATGCTCAGGGTGTCAAGCTCGTTGCCAGGGGTTTCATGCACTGGGTGTCATGCTCGTTGCTAGAGGGTAGTGCTTGTTGCGAGGGCTGTGCTCCCAGTGCCACATATGCCCCCAGTGCCAGATATTCCCCCACAGTGCCAGGTACTCACATGCCCCCAGTGCCAAATATAACCCCCCCCCATGTGCCAGGTACACATATACCCCCCCAGTGCCACATATGCCCCCAGTGCCTGATATTCCCCCACAGTGCCATGTACTCACATGCCCCCAGTGCCAAATATAGTCCCCCCCCCATGTGCCAGGTATACATATACCCCCCCAGTGCCACATATGCCCCCCTCCCCTTGTGCCGAATATGCTTCCCCCCCCGCGCTCCTCTGCGCTCCCCCGCTGTTTTGTGATGGAGGGACACAGAGGGCACAGCGCGCGCCTCTCCTGTGACCCTCCTGGGGCTCCGGCGGGTCTGTTAAAGGAAGTGCCGGTTCGTGAGCCAATCAGAGCTCACGAACGGCACTTCCTTTATTAGACCCGCTGGAGACCCAGGAGGGACATAGGAGAGGCGCGCGCTGTGCCCTCCGTGTCCCTCCAACACAGCAGCGGAGGGAAGGAGGGAGAGGAGACAGCAGATTGACATGCGGACGCTCGTCCGCATGTCAATCTGCGCTAAATCAGTGGTGGCGCCCCCGCAGCCCCTCGCCCCCAAGCCACCGCGAGGGCTGCGGGGGCAGTAGTTACGCCACTGCTGGAGTTCTTGACATTTTTCACTTTCTCTTTGGAACCTTTTATTTAATCACAGAATTTGGGCCTGACTCTGAGTTTGTTCCCATGACTTTATGCAAATACCACTACAAAGCTTTTCCATGGTGTACAGCCATCAAACGCCTGCTTTCAGTGTCCTAAAACGCTGAAATACCCATTGGTGCCTGTTTAGACGCCACCACGGACGCACCATCTGATCTTGCAGCAGCCCTGTGGCAGGAGCAGTGTCTCTGTCTGAGTATGGCCTCCTGTGTGAGCAATTAATAACCTGTGTACACAGACACTGTAGCGACATGATTGCAACAGTCCTATAACACACCATAAAATGGGGTGCATCTGACTAGCCACCGTACATTCACCGCCCATCAATACTCAATACATTTTCAGTGTACTTCTCTGAAATCGGACCTGCAACTCTGTGTGAACACAATCGGGATGCAGGCACACTATATTAAAAATAAATCCTGAAATCCATGAACATTGGCATTGCACTTCACTTAGAATCAGACCCTTTATGAGGTCAATCAGCTTAAGCCGGCAATATAGTGCAGACAAGCCGACGGAAAACATGGTGCTGCTGAGGAAAGGTACGATTATCGGTGGGCCTCCACAATATCGACGCAATCTTCATGTAACAGTATGGAGTCGGCTGAACAATGGGCGGGAGGATCAGAAGGGTTTGATAACCTAACCAAACGGTCCAGACCGGTTTTCAGCTGCTTTCAGGCTGCGAGCAATAATGATTCACACCTATACACTGAACAATTAGCCTAATTCACACCTGATCGCAGCAGCAAAATTGTCCTCTAATGGGCAAAACCATGTGCACTGCAGAGGGTGGGGTGGGGAGGGGGGGGGGGGGGGCAGACATAACATGTGTAGAGAGAGTTAGATTTGGGTGGGGTGTGTTCAAAGTGAAATCTAAATTGCAGTGTAAAATTAAAGCAGCCGGTATTTACCCTGCACTGAAACAAAATAAACCCACACCTGCACTGCACATGGGGGGTAATTCCAAGTTGATCGCAGCAGGAATTTAGTTAGCAATTGGGCAAAACCATGTGCACTGCAGGGGAGGCAGATTTAACATGTGCAGAGAGAGTTAGATTTGGGTGGGTTATTTTATTTCTGTGCAGGGTAAATACTGGCTGCTTTATTTTTACACTGCAAATTAGATTGCAGATTAAACACACCCCATCCAAATCTCTCTCTGCACATGTTAAATCTGCCTCCCCTGCAGTGCACATGGTTTTGCCCAATTGCTAACTAAATTCCTGCTGCGATCAACTTGGAATTACCCCCATGGTTTTTCCCATTAGAGAACAATTTTGATGCTGCGATCAGGTCTGAATTAGCTAACAGCAGTCAATAATTGCTTACATCAGTCTTCATTTCACTGCCTGGTCTGAACGATTATGGGAATCCTTCGCTTGGTCTAATAGGAATTCCTTGTCAAAATCCTTAGCTTGCTCCTATGTTGAAAATAATGGCTGGTGCAGTGGTGTATCTAATGGGTGCAGAGTGTGTGGTGCACATGTGGCCCACACAGAACTCCATGCACCCATGTTTAATAACTCTTTGTAGTCCCGCATTGTTGGCGGTGCTGCGCAAATTACCAGGAACACACCTGATCATTTACACCGGGAACATGGTGCAGGCGCCATGTTCCTGGAGAGCTGCGCACTCGCAGTAGACTCTGGCACTTTTCCACTGCTGCAATAACCCAGGTTATTGCCAGGTCTTCCCAGGTCACAGTTTGGTGTAAAAGGGTCCTTGAAACATTCCCCCGGTTTAATGACTTGGGAATTCGACCCTAGTACCTCCCAGGATTGGACCCAGGTAACCGTGCAGCGTAAACAGCTCAACCCAGATTATCCAACCCACTATATGCTTAAAATCTTCTGATTGGCTGTGTATGCAGAGGTCCGCCTCAAGGGAATGTCTGTCACTGACATGCAGGGCAGACCCGGGTTCAGTGTAAATGGGGAATAATAACCCGGGTACAAGCTGCAGTGTAAACAGTGTCTGGCCTGGGTCTCACCCGGATTAGACCCGTGTCCAAAAACCTGGTTTGGACCTGGGTGTTTGGTGGAAAAGTGGTTTAACTGAATGGGTTGTGATAAGCAACACCCAATACCGCCAGTATCCTCCTGAAATTAACGGGATCGGTTGAGCTCTGGTGGTCTGACAAAGCTTGTAATTGGGAAGATCTGTAGAGAGGTAAAAAATAACATCTGTAATCTATGTAAACATATGCCTAAATACTAAAAGTAACCAATAAGAAATAACAAAACAATTGGTACATTATCTGTGATATACTGTACTGTACCAAAGTGTAGGATGAAGAAGAGTGACTGATTGCCCACAAAGAATCCAGCTGACCCAGGTGTAATACACAGGCTGGAAGGATGCAATGCAATTAGTGCACAACATGTATGTGATTGTCACTATGAAGTAATTAGAATGAACAATGCACCATGTGTAATTTCATACATGCCTGCATTTACATTGCTGATGTAGCAGAAAGTAATTTCCATTATTAATATACTGTGTATAGACACTAGCCATCTCAGTCGGAGCCCACTCCATAGAGACCCATGACAACATTTTCATATAATTACCAGGTACACTGTGCTGGCTGCTGAGGTGGTTCATCTAATCCTGTCACACCCCGCGCTGTCTACATTAACCCTGATTCACTCACATCCCATAAAGATGCATTTACTGAACCTTGTTATGATGATGCAATTTTATTTCATTTTAAATACTCCTCTTCCTTTGATATTGACTCATAAAGCCCAGAGTATAGGAGGTGACAGTAGTAATAATGGGAGGAATGTTGCTATCTTGTTGGTCAATATTAAAAATCCAGGGACATATTCAGGGACTACGCTACCCATAAACAGGAGATCACAGCCTGGCTAGCAATGCAGGACACTGGCAACACAATAGTCAGTATGTCCGCCACTGGTCTGTTATAAGGGATTTTCTGGACATACAGTAGCGGGTTATTCAGAGTTGTTAGCAAACCAAACAAGTTAGCAATTGGGAAAAACCATGTTGCACTGCAGGGGGGGGGGGGGCAGATATAACATGTGCAGAGAGAGTTAGATTTGGGTCGGTTATATTGTTTGTGTGCAAGGTAGATACTGGCTGCTTTATTTTTACACTGCAATTTAGATTTCGGTTTGAACACACCCCACCCAAATCTAACTCTCTGCACGTTTTACATCTGCCCCACCTGCAGTGCAACATGGTTTTGTCCATTAGTGTGCTTTATCGGTTTAGTAACAAACCTGGATAAGGCCCATTAGGGATCATTCCGACCCGTTCGCACACAGTGGTTCTTTGCTGCGGTGCGAATGGGTCGGGACTGTGGCCTCGCAGTTTCCACAATGCGCACGTGCGTCATTGCCCGGCGACGACGCTGCCAGCGCAGAAAGTGAAAGCAGCGGCGATCACATGAAGACTGACAGCCAGGAGGCGTTCCGGGGCATCAACTCACCGTTTTCCAGGCGTGGTGAGGCGAACACAGGCGGATCCAGGCATTTGGAGGGCGGATGTCTGAGGTCAATCCCGGGACCTTCGTCGCTGGATCCATCGCACAGTGTAAGTACTAAGTAGGTCTGACCCTGGTCTTGTTTTGCAGGAAACTTTTTTAGCATAGCAGGGCTGCACAAGCGATTGCAGCCCTGCTATGATAAAATACACTCCCCCCATAGGCGGCGTCTATTTGATCGCACAAGCGGCAAAAAGTGCTACGTGCGATCAACTCGTTATGAGGGCCATTGTCTCCAGTCTGCATGTTCTAGTACCTTTGATCCAGCTCAGGCTCTCTAGTCTGGCCTTTTACAAAGTGCTCCAGATTTGACTCACAATGTAATTAGGACCCTATTCAGCACCGAAACTTGCTTAAAAGCAATTGCTGCAATCTAATAGTTGCCACCCAGAAATAAAGAAAAAATGCCCATTGCAGAAATTGTGATTGCATTGGGATCGTATAACCATACGCAAATACCGGAACATCGAAGAGTTTTTCCATCTGCGCCAGGCAAAGTCATCCACAATTCTGCATACGCAAAGGACTGGAAGTGGTCATCGCTGATGTCAGCGACCCACCTGAAAAATGCCTTGCCACGCCTGCGTTTTTACAAACACACCCACAAAAGCGCCATGTTTCCTCCCCTAAATGCTGGTTTCCTGTCACTCAAAATGCGATTGCACTGAAGAACAACGCGTTCTCAGAAACAATTGTAAATCCTAGGTGTGCACGCACAATGCAAGCGCTGCGCATGCGCAGTCGTTCAATAATCGGTCGGATTGCGTTTTCTCAATTTTGCGATCCGTGCTGGATAGGGTTTTACGCCTGCATTTATAAAGTACTCTGCTATTGAGTAAAGGGGGGTACACATGGAGTGATAATCTAAGCAATCTGACTAGATTGCTTAGATTTTCAGCAAGATCGCTCCGTGTGTACCCCTATCAGCGATAGCGATGCGCAGCACCGCGCATCGCTATCGCTGCTGCTAGATTGGCCTGCTGGGTGAAATGAGCGGCCCCCTTGTCTCCCCCCGCACGCTCAGCACAGATCGCGCTGTGCTGAGCGCCGGGAGAGATGTGTGCTGAGCGGCCCGCTCAGCACACATCTCTCCAGCATCGGGCCGTGAGTACTGGCCTTAAGACTCTGTGCTATCCAGTCCACAGCAGTTCTCATCAGTGTTACCTTGTGTGACTGAACCTGTCTGGAAATTACCGTTATCTGTGTTACAAGTATCTTAAACCTTTCTGCCTTATACCTTTATGCTACTGTTGTTTTAAGATTGTGTTTAATCCTGCGTTACCAACTTTACAAATTGTTCTGAGCCTGTCTGCAATATATTATCTATGCACCAGCCTGTTTAATGTTCCTGTACTGAACCCTGTGTGTGTGAATAACCTTGCTTGCTTTATCTTCAGGCACACATACAAGGTGATTTCCTTTGCTATTAAAGCCCGCCACACCACCCATATCAATAGATGATGCCAGTGGTGCTAATGTCTGTTTGGCAGCGGCTGCCTCCCCCTCCTTGCGGCTCCTTGGAATTTTGTTTGCGTCGCAAATTACATCATGATGTTGTACCGCTGCTGTAAAGAGGAGCATGGGCCACAAGGACTGAAGAGGGGGCTAGAGAAACATGGGTGGGGGCACGGGATAGAAACAAGGGGCATGAGCTGGAGAGATACCTCAGCGTCAGCCTCAGAGTGACTCATATAGAAGAGGACGTATATACACTTAAAGGGCATGCATGGAAAATGGCACATGCATACAGTATACCTCTTTTACACCACAGATCTGGGTATGACTCGGGACAGACCACTTTCACATCGCGGCACTGATCCGGGTTATTCTCGGGTCGGCACCAGTCACACTGCGCCTGTGTACAGTGGAACTTTTCTGCCGGTGTTTGGAGATGACATAATCTCAAAGCTCCAGGAAATCCAGATCTCCCCATGCTGTGAACGGGACCTGGGTCGTATGACCCGGTTTACTCGTTTATCCTGGCCCTTAACCTAGGTCCTTCCCGGGACCAACCGTGCAAGCTGCACTGTTTACCATTGAATTGCATCATAAAAATAAACTGATCCCTGTGGGTTCAGTATGTAATACCGGCAGTGTGTTTCCCATCCCTGTGTATGGTTGCACCAGCTCCCTAGCAGCCGGAAGACATACAGGGGGCGGGATGCAGCACAGTTAAAGATGCGGCCAAACATATGAAAATTTGTTTTTGGAGGTTTGAACGCTTTTATCATATGCCAGAGGTTCTCAAGTCACCCCAATGGTCCAGGTTTTAAGTCTATCCATGTTTTTCCGCAGGTGACTTAATTAGCACCTCAATCAATTTGAATTAACCATCCGTACTGAGCCATGGATATACCCCCAAAAAAACAGACTATTGGGGTGCCTTGAAGACCGCATTTAAGATTCTCTGTCATATGCCCAAGGCTCTGAAATGCGTTACACTCCAGAGCTGAGCTTGGATGTGGTGGGCAATGCCGTTTGTAGATGGCGTTATCCTATAGAAGCCTCTGGGCTTATTTCCATGTTCCCCTGAGATACCTCCCAGCACTACCCATGGTGTATGCATCACTCGACGCTTGCACAGAAGTACTTCCAGGTTCTAAACCCAGAAGTCCTTTTATCGCACAGGACAGCTCTTACTGGGAGAGCAATCCTTTGACATTTTGTTCAGGCATACAGTGTTAATAAACGCTGTTATGCTTGACATGAGTGGTGGGATGCATCTCGTGCAATATGCCCCACGCCCAGCGAGAGATGTACTGTACTGCATCAATTAGAGGACAAGTGAAGATGCCCATAGCAACCAACCAATCAGCTTTTATGCCAAAATCACACAGCAAATTACATATGCAATTCATTAGCAAACTTGCATTGTATTTTCCAACAAATTCAGGTTTTATGTGCGCACTCTCCTAAGCGGGTGAAAAGAAAGGAAACATTTTCAGTTTCAGGATAAAAAGTCAGGATATAGGACCTGATTCAGATGTGGTTGGAGGAGCTATCGTTGCTGCTCACATGGAAGCAGCAGTGATAGCACTAATATGGTAAGGCAGCAGAAGATGTCACGCTTCCTGCATGCATTACTGATCTGTGTTACATCCTAGGATGCAGTATCGGATAATCTATGACACTATCGGCCGGCTGCGTGACCCATGGGCCCGTCACCTTCAAAATGGGGGCGACACACCTGCGTTTTGAATAAAGGTGCCAGGTTCGGACCCTGCTCCGCCCCACAAATGCTGTAGCATGCCAATCATGCTGTGGCTGGCAGGGGGCTGCAAGAGATATCTCAAGGTCTGTTCTACAAATGCACACAATGGGCGGTATTCAAATATATCAATCTCCTTTTTAAAGTGATCCCCGCTATCGCGCATATTGCATCCCATAGTAATCAGGTTTAGATGCGTAAAGGGTTGGGCACCTCGCTAACCTGGGAGTAGCGAGCTAAAATGATGATACCACGCCCCTCAGCAGAAACAGAACGGGTGTGGAAGGGGAGGAAAGAATTGAATACCGCCCAATGGCCCTCATTCCGAGTTGATCGCTCGCTAGCTACTTTTAGCACCCGTGAAAATGCATAGTCGCCGCCTACGGGGGAGTGTACTTTTGCTTTGCAAGTGTGTGATCGCATGTGCAGCCGAGTGAGTCGAAAAAGTTTTTTGCAGTTTCTGAGTAGCTCTGGACTTACTCAGCCGCTGCGATCACTTCAGCCTGTCCGGTCCCAGATTTGACGTCAGACACCCGCCCTGCAAACGCTTGGACACGCCTGCGTTTTTCCAAACACTCCCCGAAAATGGTCAGTTGCCACCCACAAACGCCCTCTTCCTGTCAATCTCCTTGCGATCGGCTGTGCGAATGGATTCTTTGTTAAATCCATCGCCCAGCAACGATCCGCTTTGTACCCGTACGACGCGCCTGCGCATTGCGGTGCACACGCATGCGCAGTAGTAACCTGTTCGCTGCGCTGCGAAAAATAGCAGCAAGCGATCAACTCGGAATGACCCCCAATAGATCTTGCGCCTGTGCAGACCCCCAAACATCGTATTTGTACATAAACTATCGTATTTGCATACTAATATGAATTAGGCCCTTTAATATTTTGGACAGCAATATCCTTGATCCTCACTGATATTGTACACAATTTCATCAACCCTTTCCAGGATGGGAAATTACGGTACTGCTCAGCAATCCCTGTGAATAATAGTATGTAACACTGTCTCACTCTATACCCGCTCTCTCTACATCTTACATGCACCGATGAAAGCCTGGCCAGGGAAAATTTGAAGGTCATTCTTATATGGTGTAGGTCTCTTTACTCGTAAGATTATTTTTATATTGAAAAACTCACTGCTTGCAACTGATCCACATTACTCGTGTGTATATGCTATTGCAAAATTGTATAGTCTTTCTGAAACGTGTTCTTTATATTAGAGATGAGCGCCTGAAATTTTTCGGGTTTTGTGTTTTGGTTTTGGGTTCGGTTCCGCGGCCGTGTTTTGGGTTCGAACGCGTTTTGGCAAAACCTCACCGAATTTTTTTTGTCGGATTCGGGTGTGTTTTGGATTCGGGTGTTTTTTTCAAAAAACACTAAAAAACAGCTTAAATCATAGAATTTGGGGGTCATTTTGATCCCAAAGTATTATTAACCTCAAAAACCATAATTTACACTAATTTTCAGTCTATTCTGAATACCTCACACCTCACAATATTATTTTTAGTCCTAAAATTTGCACCGAGGTCGCTGTGTGAGTAAGATAAGCGACCCTAGTGGCCGACACAAACACCGGGCCCATCTAGGAGTGGCACTGCAGTGTCACGCAGGATGTCCCTTCCAAAAAACCCTCCCCAAACAGCACATGACGCAAAGAAAAAAAGAGGCGCAATGAGGTAGCTGTGTGAGTAAGATTAGCGACCCTAGTGGCCGACACAAACACCGGGCCCATCTAGGAGTGGCACTGCAGTGTCACGCAGGATGGCCCTTCCAAAAAACCCTCCCCAAACAGCACATGACGCAAAGAAAAAAAGAGGCGCAATGAGGTAGCTGTGTGAGTAAGATTAGCGACCCTAGTGGCCGACACAAACACCGGGCCCATCTAGGAGTGGCACTGCAGTGTCACGCAGGATGTCCCTTCCAAAAAACCCTCCCCAAACAGCACATGACGCAAAGAAAAAAAGAGGCGCAATGAGGTAGCTGACTGTGTGAGTAAGATTAGCGACCCTAGTGGCCGACACAAACACCGGGCCCATCTAGGAGTGGCACTGCAGTGTCACGCAGGATGTCCCTTCCAAAAAACCCTCCCCAATCAGCACATGATGCAAAGAAAAAGAAAAGAAAAAAGAGGTGCAAGATGGAATTGTCCTTGGGCCCTCCCACCCACCCTTATGTTGTATAAACAAAACAGGACATGCACACTTTAACCAACCCATCATTTCAGTGACAGGGTCTGCCACACGACTGTGACTGATATGACGGGTTGGTTTGGACCCCCCCCAAAAAAGAAGCAATTAATCTCTCCTTGCACAAACTGGCTCTACAGAGGCAAGATGTCCACCTCATCTTCACCCTCCGATATATCACCGTGTACATCCCCCTCCTCACAGATTATCAATTCGTCCCCACTGGAATCCACCATCTCAGCTCCCTGTGTACTTTGTGGAGGCAATTGCTGCTGGTCAATGTCTCCGCGGAGGAATTGATTATAATTCATTTTAATGAACATCATCTTCTCCACATTTTCTGGATGTAACCTCGTACGCCGATTGCTGACAAGGTGAGCGGCGGCACTAAACACTCTTTCGGAGTACACACTTGTGGGAGGGCAACTTAGGTAGAATAAAGCCAGTTTGTGCAAGGGCCTCCAAATTGCCTCTTTTTCCTGCCAGTATAAGTACGGACTGTGTGACGTGCCTACTTGGATGCGGTCACTCATATAATCCTCCACCATTCTATCAATGTTGAGAGAATCATATGCAGTGACAGTAGACGACATGTCCGTAATCGTTGTCAGGTCCTTCAGTCCGGACCAGATGTCAGCATCAGCAGTCGCTCCAGACTGCCCTGCATCACCGCCAGCGGGTGGGCTCGGAATTCTGAGCCTTTTCCTCGCACCCCCAGTTGCGGGAGAATGTGAAGGAGGAGATGTTGACAGGTCGCGTTCCGCTTGACTTGACAATTTTGTCACCAGCAGGTCTTTGCACCCCAGCAGACTTGTGTCTGCCGGAAAGAGAGATCCAAGGTAGGCTTTAAATCTAGGATCGAGCACGGTGGCCAAAATGTAGTGCTCTGATTTCAACAGATTGACCACCCGTGAATCCTTGTTAAGCGAATTAAGGGCTGCATCCACAAGTCCCACATGCCTAGCGGAATCGCTCCCTTTTAGCTCCTTCTTCAATGCCTCCAGCTTCTTCTGCAAAAGCCTGATGAGGGGAATGACCTGACTCAGGCTGGCAGTGTCTGAACTGACTTCACGTGTGGCAAGTTCAAAGGGCATCAGAACCTTGCACAACGTTGAAATCATTCTCCACTGCACTTGAGACAGGTGCATTCCACCTCCTATATCGTGCTCAATTGTATAGGCTTGAATGGCCTTTTGCTGCTCCTCCAACCTCTGAAGCATATAGAGGGTTGAATTCCACCTCGTTACCACTTCTTGCTTCAGATGATGGCAGGGCAGGTTCAGTAGTTTTTGGTGGTGCTCCAGTCTTCTGTACGTGGTGCCTGTACGCCGAAAGTGTCCCGCAATTTTTCTGGCCACCGACAGCATCTCTTGCACGCCCCTGTCGTTTTTTAAAAAATTCTGCACCACCAAATTCAAGGTATGTGCAAAACATGGGACGTGCTGGAATTTGCCCATATTTAATGCACACACAATATTGCTGGCGTTGTCCGATGCCACAAATCCACAGGAGAGTCCAATTGGGGTAAGCCATTCCGCGATGATCTTCCTCAGTTGCCGTAAGAGGTTTTCAGCTGTGTGCGTATTCTGGAAAGCGGTGATACAAAGCGTAGCCTGCCTAGGAAAGAGTTGGCGTTTGCGAGATGCTGCTACTGGTGCCGCCGCTGCTGTTCTTGCGGCGGGAGTCCATACATCTACCCAGTGGGCTGTCACAGTCATATAGTCCTGACCCTGCCCTGCTCCACTTGTCCACATGTCCGTGGTTAAGTGGACATTGGGTACAACTGCATTTTTTAGGACACTGGTGAGTCTTTTTCTGACGTCCGTGTACATTCTCGGTATCGCCTGCCTAGAGAAGTGGAACCTAGATGGTATTTGGTAACGGGGGCACACTGCCTCAATAAATTGTCTAGTTCCCTGTGAACTAACGGCGGATACCGGACGCACGTCTAACACCAACATAGTTGTCAAGGCCTCAGTTATCCGCTTTGCAGCAGGATGACTGCTGTGATATTTCATCTTCCTCGCAAAGGACTGTTGAACAGTCAATTGCTTACTGGAAGTAGTACAAGTGGGCTTACGACTTCCCCTCTGGGATGACCATCGACTCCCAGCAGCAACAACAGCAGCGCCAGCAGCAGTAGGCGTTACACGCAAGGATGCATCGGAGGAATCCCAGGCAGGAGAGGACTCGTCAGAATTGCCAGTGACATGGCCTGCAGGACTATTGGCATTCCTGGGGAAGGAGGAAATTGACACTGAGGGAGTTGGTGGGGTGGTTTGCGTGAGCTTGGTTACAAGAGGAAGGGATTTACTGGTCAGTGGACTGCTTCCGCTGTCACCCAAAGTTTTTGAACTTGTCACTGACTTATTATGAATGCGCTGCAGGTGACGTATAAGGGAGGATGTTCCGAGGTGGTTAACGTCCTTACCCCTACTTATTACAGCTTGACAAAGGGAACACACGGCTTGACACCTGTTGTCCGCATTTCTGGTGAAATACCTCCACACCGAAGAGCTGATTTTTTTGGTATTTTCACCTGGCATGTCAACGGCCATATTCCTCCCACGGACAACAGGTGTCTCCCCGGGTGCCTGACTTAAACAAACCACCTCACCATCAGAATCCTCCTGGTCAATTTCCTCCCCAGCGCCAGCAACACCCATATCCTCCTCATCCTGGTGTACTTCAACACTGACATCTTCAATCTGACTATCAGGAACTGGACTGCGGGTGCTCCTTCCAGCACTTGCAGGGGGCGTGCAAATGGTGGAAGGCGCATGCTCTTCACGTCCAGTGTTGGGAAGGTCAGGCATCGCAACCGACACAATTGGACTCTCCTTGTGGATTTGGGATTTTGAAGAATGCACAGTTCTTTGCTGTGCTGCTTTTGCCAGCTTGAGTCTTTTCATTTTTCTAGCGAGAGGCTGAGTGCTTCCATCCTCATGTGAAGCTGAACCACTAGCCATGAACATAGGCCAGGGCCTCAGCCGTTCCTTGCCACTCCGTGTGGTAAATGGCATATTGGCAAGTTTACGCTTCTCCTCCGACAATTTTATTTTAGGTTTTGGAGTCCTTTTTTTTCTGATATTTGGTGTTTTGGATTTGACATGCTCTGTACTATGACATTGGGCATCGGCCTTGGCAGACGACGTTGCTGGCATTTCATCGTCTCGGCCATGACTAGTGGCAGCAGCTTCAGCACGAGGTGGAAGTGGATCTTGATCTTTCCCTAATTTTGGAACCTCAACATTTTTGTTCTCCATATTTTAATAGGCACAACTAAAAGGCACCTCAGGTAAACAATGGAGATGGATACTAGTATACAATTATGGACTGCCTGCCGACTGCAGACACAGAGGTAGCCACAGCCGTGAACTACCGTACTGTACTGTGTCTGCAGCTAATATAGACTGGTTGATAAAGAGAAGATGTCTATGTAACTATGTATGTATAAAGAAGACTGAAAAAAATCCACGGTTAGGTGGTATACAATTATGGACGGACTGCCTGCCGAGTGCAGACACAGAGGTAGCCACAGCCGTGAACTACCGTACTGTACTGTGTCTGCAGCTAATATAGACTGGTTGATAAAGAGAAGATGTCTATGTAACTATGTATGTATAAAGAAGAATGAAAAAAAACCACGGTTAGGTGGTATACAATTATGGACGGACTGCCTGCCGAGTGCAGACACAGAGGTAGCCACAGCCGTGAACTACCGTACTGTACTGTGTCTGCAGCTAATATAGACTGGTTGATAAAGAGAAGATGTCTATGTAACTATGTATGTATAAAGAAGAATGAAAAAAATCCACGGTTAGGTGGTATTACAATTATGGACGGACTGCCTGCCGAGTGCAGAGACACAGAGGTAGCCACAGCCGTGAACTACCGTACTGTGTCTGCTGCGACTGGATGATAAATGATATAAAAAATATATATATCACTACTGCAGCCGGACAGGTATATATTATATATTATATAATGACGGACCTGCTGGACACTGTCTGTCAGCAGAATGAGTTTTATTTTTATAGAATAAAAAAACAAAAAACACACAAGTGAAGTCACACGACGAGTGTTTAACTTTTTCAGGCAATCACAATATAAGTATACTACTAACTATACTGGTGGTCAGTGTGGTCAGGTCACTGGTCAGTCACACTGGCAGTGGCACTCCTGCAGCAAAAGTGTGCACTGTTTAATTTTAATATAATATGTACTCCTGGCTCCTGCTATAACCTATAACTGGCACTGCAGTAGTGCTCCCCAGTCTCCCCCACAATTATAAGCTGTGTGAGCTGAGCAGTCAGACAGATATATATAATATTATATATAGATAATAGATGATGCAGCACACTGGCCTGAGCCTGAGCAGTGCACACAGATATGGTATGTGACTGACTGAGTCACTGTGTGTATCGCTTTTTTCAGGCAGAGAACGGATATATTAAATAAACTGCACTGTGTGTCTGGTGGTCACTCACTATATAATATATTATGTACTCCTGGCTCCTGCTATAACCTATAACTGGCACTGCAGTAGTGCTCCCCAGTCTCCCCCACAATTATAAGCTGTGTGAGCTGAGCAGTCAGACAGATATATATAATATTATATATAGATAATAGATGATGCAGCACACTGGCCTGAGCCTGAGCAGTGCACACAGATATGGTATGTGACTGACTGAGTCACTGTGTGTATCGCTTTTTTCAGGCAGAGAACGGATATATTAAATAAACTGCACTGTGTGTCTGGTGGTCACTCACTATATAATATATTATGTACTCCTGGCTCCTGCTATAACCTATAACTGGCACTGCAGTAGTGCTCCCCAGTCTCCCCCACAATTATAAGCTGTGTGAGCTGAGCAGTCAGACAGATATATATAATATTATATATAGATAATAGATGATGCAGCACACTGGCCTGAGCCTGAGCAGTGCACACAGATATGGTATGTGACTGACTGAGTCACTGTGTGTATCGCTTTTTTCAGGCAGAGAACGGATATATTAAATAAACTGCACTGTGTGTCTGGTGGTCACTCACTATATAATATATTATGTACTCCTGGCTCCTGCTATAACCTATAACTGGCACTGCAGTAGTGCTCCCCAGTCTCCCCCACAATTATAAGCTGTGTGAGCTGAGCAGTCAGACAGATATATATATATAATATTATATATAGATAATAGATGATGCAGCACACTGGCCTGAGCCTGAGCAGTGCACACAGATATGGTATGTGACTGACTGAGTCACTGTGTGTATCGCTTTTTTCAGGCAGAGAACGGATATATTAAATAAACTGCACTGTGTGTCTGGTGGTCACTCACTATATAATATATTATGTGCTCCTGGCTCCTGCTATAACCTATAACTGGCACTGCAGTAGTGCTCCCCAGTCTCCCCCACAATTATAAGCTGTGTGAGCTGAGCAGTCAGACAGATATATATAATATTATATATAGATAATAGATGATGCAGCACACTGACCTGAGCCTGAGCAGTGCACACAGATATGGTATGTGACTGAGTCACTGTGTGCTGTGTATCGCTTTTTTCAGGCAGAGAACGGATTATAAAGTAAACTGCACTGTCCTCACTAGTAAACTCTCTCCACTCAGTCTCTACACTTCTACAGTAACAGTACTCCTCCTAGTCAGCTCCAGTAAATCTCTCTCAGTCTCTTATAATCTAAATGGAGAGGACGCCAGCCACGTCCTCTCCCTATCAATCTCAATGCACGTGTGAAAATGGCGGCGACGCGCGGCTCCTTATATAGAATCCGAGTCTCGCGATAGAATCCGAGCCTCGCGAGAATCCGACAGCGTCATGATGACGTTCGGGCGCGCTCGGGTTAACCGAGCAAGGCGGGAAGATCCGAGTCGCTCGGACCCGTGAAAAAAAACATGAAGTTCTGGCGGGTTCGGATTCAGAGAAACCGAACCCGCTCATCTCTAATTTATATATACCATAGTAAAACCTAAGTCCATGAACTAGTGATGTGCACCGGAAATTTTTCGGGTTTTGTGTTTTGGTTTTGGATTCGGTTCCGCGGCCGTGTTTTGGATCCGGACGCGTTTTGGCAAAACCTCCCTGAAAATTTTTTGTCGGATTCGGGTGTGTTTTGGATTCGGGTGTTTTTTTTACAAAAAACCCTCAAAAACAGCTTAAATCATAGAATTTGGGGGGCATTTTGATCCCATAGTATTATTAACCTCAATAACCATAATTTCCACTCATTTGCAGTCTATTCTGAACACCTCACAATATTATTTTTAGTCCTAAAATTTGCACCGAGGTCGCTGGATGGCTAAGCTAAGCGACACAAGTGGCCGACACAAACACCTGGCCCATCTAGGAGTGGCACTGCAGTGTCAGATAGGATGGCACTTCAAAAAAATAGTCCCCAAACAGCACATGATGCAAAGAAAAAAAGAGGTGCACCAAGGTCGCTGGATGGCTAAGCTAAGCGACACAAGTGGCCGACACAAACACCTGGCCCATCTAGGAGTGGCACTGAAGTGTCAGGCAGGATGGCACTTCAAAAAAATAGTCCCCAAACAGCACATGATGCAAAGAAAAAAAGAGGCGCACCAAGGTCGCTGTGTGACTAAGCTAAGCGACACAAGTGGCCGACACAAACACCTGGCCCATCTAGGAGTGGCACTGCAGTGTCAGGCAGGATGGCACTTCAAAAAAATTGTCCCCAAACAGAACATGATGCAAAGAAAAAAAGAGGCGCACCAAGGTCGCTGTGTGACTAAGCTAAGCGACACAAGTGGCCGACACAAACACCTGGCCCATCTAGGAGTGGCACTGCAGTGTCAGGCAGGATGGCACTTCAAAAAAATTGTCCCCAAACAGCACATGATGCAAAGAAAAATGAAAGAAAAAAGAGGTGCAAGATGGAATTGTCCTTGGGCCCTCCCACCCACCCTTATGTTGTATAAACAGACATGCACACTTTAACGAACCCATCATTTCAGCGACAGGGTCTGCCACACGACTGTGACTGAAATGACTGGTTGGTTTGGGCCCCCACCAAAAAAGAAGCAATCAATCTCTCCTTGCACAAACTGGCTCTACAGACGCAAGATGTCCACCTCATCATCATCCTCCGATTCCTCACCCCTTTCACTGTGTACATCCCCCTCCTCAAAGATTATTAATTCGTCCCCACTGGAGTCCGCCATCTCAGGTCCCTGTGTACTTTCTGGAGGCAATTGCTGGTGAATGTCTCCACGGAGGAATTGATTATAATTAATTTTGATGAACATCATCTTCTCCACATTTTCTGGAAGTAACCTCGTACGCCGATTGCTGACAAGGTGAGCGGCTGCACTAAACACTCTTTCGGAGTACACACTAGAGGGTGGGAAACTTAGGTAAAATAAAGCCAGTTTCTGCAAGGGCCTCCAAATTGCCTCTTTTTCCTGCCAGTATACGTACGGACTGTCTGACGTGCCTACTTGGATGCAGTCACTCATATAATCCTCCACCATTCTTTCAATGGTGAGAGAATCATATGCAGTGACAGTAGACGACATGTCAGTAATCATTGGCAGGTCCTTCAGTCCGGACCAGATGTCAGCACTAGCTCCAGACTGCCCTGCATCACCGCCAGCGGGAGGGCTTGGAATTCTGAGCCTTTTCCTCGCACCCCCAGTTGCGGGAGAATGTGAAGGAGGAGCTGTTGATGGGTCACGTTCCGCTTGACTTGACAATTTTCTCACCAGCAGGTCTTTGAACCTCTGCAGACTTGTGTCTGCCGGAAAGAGAGATACAATGTAGGTTTTAAATCTAGGATCGAGCACGGTGGCCAAAATGTAGTGCTCTGATTTCAACAGATTGACCACCCGTGAATCCTGGTTAAGCGAATTAAGGGCTCCATCCACAAGTCCCACATGCCTAGCGGAATCGCTCTGTTTTAGCTCCTCCTTCAATGTCTCCAGCTTCTTCTGCAAAAGCCTGATGAGGGGAATGACCTGACTCAGGCTGGCAGTGTCTGAACTGACTTCACGTGTGGCAAGTTCAAAGGGTTGCAGAACCTTGCACAACGTTGAAATCATTCTCCACTGCACTTGAGTCAGGTGCATTCCCCCTCCTTTGCCTATATCGTGGGCAGATGTATAGGCTTGAATGGCCTTTTGCTGCTCCTCCATCCTCTGAAGCATATAGAGGGTTGAATTCCACTTCGTTACCACCTCTTGCTTCAGATGATGGCAGGGCAGGTTCAGGAGTGTTTGGTGGTGCTCCAGTCTTCGGCACGCGGTGGCTGAATGCCGAAAGTTGCCCGCAATTCTTCGGGCCACCGACAGCATCTCTTGCACGCCCCTGTCGTTTTTTAAATAATTCTGCACCACCAAATTCAATGTATGTGCAAAACATGGGACGTGCTGGAATTTGCCCAGATGTAATGCACGCACAATATTGCTGGCGTTGTCCGATGTCATAAATCCCCAGGAGAGTCCAATTGGGGTAAGCCATTCTGCGATGATGTTCCTCAGTTTCCGTAAGAGGTTGTCAGCTGTGTGCCTCTTATGGAAAGCGGTGATACAAAGCGTAGCCTGCCTAGGAACGAGTTGGCGTTTGCGAGATGCTGCTACTGGTGCCGCCGCTGCTGTTCTTGCTGCGGGAGGCAATACATCTACCCAGTGGGCTGTCACAGTCATATAGTCCTGAGTCTGCCCTGCTCCACTTGTCCACATGTCCGTGGTTAAGTGGACATTGGGTACAACTGCATTTTTTAGGACACTGGTGACTCTTTTTCTGACGTCTGTGTACATTTTTGGTATCGCCTGCCTAGAGAAATGGAACCTAGATGGTATTTGGTACCGGGGACACAGTGCCTCAATCAAGTTTCTAGTTGCCTCTGAATTAACGGTGGATACCGGAACCACGTTTCTCACCACCCAGGCTGACAAGACCTGAGTTATCCGCTTTGCAGCAGGATGACTGCTGTAATATTTCATCTTCCTCGCAAAGGACTGTTGGACAGTCAATTGCTTACTGGAAGTAGTACAAGTGGTCTTCCGACTTCCCCTCTGGGATGACGATCGACTCCCAGCAGCAACAACAGCAGCGCCAGCAGCAGTAGGCGTTACACTCAAGGATGCATCGGAGGAATCCCAGGCAGGAGAGGACTCGTCAGACTTGCCAGTGACATGGCCTGCAGGACTATTTGCTTTCCTGTGTAAGGTGGAAATTGACACTGAGGGAGTTGGTGGTGTGGTTTGCAGGAGCTTGGTTACAAGAGGAAGGGATTTAGTGGTCAGTGGACTGCTTCCGCTGTCACCCAAAGTTTTTGTCACTGACTTATGATGAATGCGCTGCAGGTGACGTATAAGGGAGGATGTTCCGAGGTGGTTAACGTCCTTACCCCTACTTATTACAGCTTGACAAAGGCAACACACGGCTTGACACCTGTTGTCCGCATTTGTGTTGAAATAATTCCACACAGAAGAGCTGATTTTTTTTGTATTTTGACCAGGCATGTCAATGGCCATATTCCTCCCACGGACAACAGGTGTCTCCCCGGGGGCCTGACTTAAACAAACCACCTCACCATCAGAATCCTCCTTGTCAATTTCCTCCCCAGCGCCAGCAACACCCATATCCTCATCCTGGTGTACTTCAACAGTGACATCTTCAATTTGACTATCAGGAACTGGACTGCGGGTGCTCCTTCCAGCACTTGCAGGGGGGCGTGCAAATGGTGGAAGGCGCAAGCTCTTCCCGTCCAGTGTTGGGAAGGTCAGGCATCGCAACCGACACAATTGGACTCTCCTTGGGGATTTGTGATTTCGAAGAACGCACAGTTCTTTGCTGTGCTTTTGCCAGCTTAAGTCTTTTCATTTTTCTAGCGAGAGGATGAGTGCTTCCATCCTCATGTGAATCTGAACCACTAGCCATGAACATAGGCCAGGGCCTCAGCCGTTCCTTGCCACTCCGTGTCGTAAATGGCATATTGGCAAGTTTACGCTTCTCATCAGACGCTTTCAATTTTGATTTTTGGGTCATTTTACTGAACTTTTGTTTTTTGGATTTTACATGCTCTCTACTATGACATTGGGCATCGGCCTTGGCAGACGACGTTGATGGCATTTCATCGTCTCGGCCATGACTAGTGGCAGCAGCTTCAGCACGAGGTGGAAGTGGATCTTGATCTTTCCCTATTTTAACCTCCACATTTTTGTTCTCCATTTTTTAATGTGTGGAATTATGGCCCTCATTCCGAGTTGTTCGTTCGCAAGCTGCTTTTAGCAGCTTTACACACGCTAATCCACCGCCTACTGGGAGTGAATCTTAGCTTCTTAAAATTGCGAACGAAAGATTCTCAAAATTGCGACCACACACCTCTTAGCAGTTTCTGAGTAGCTCCAGACTTACTCGGCATCTGCGATCAGTTCAGTGCTTGTCGTTCCTGGTTTGACGTCACAAACACACCCAGCGTTCGCCCAGACACTCCTCCGTTTCTTCAGCCACTCCCGCATTTTTCCCAGAAACGGTAGCGTTTTTTCGCACACACCCATAAAACGGCCAGTTTCCGCCCAGAAACACCCACTTCCTGTCAATCACATTACGATCACCAGACCGAAGAAAAAAATGTGAGTAAAATACCTAACTGCATAGCAAATTTACTTGGCGCAGTCGCAGTGCGGACATTGCGCATGCGCACTAAGCGGAAAATCGCTGCGATGCGAAAAAATTTACCGAGCGAACAACTCGGAATGACCACCTATATGCCAGTATCAATAGCAATGGCCTACTACTATATATACTGCGCACAACTGAAATGCACCACAGGTATGGATGGATAGTATTCTTGACGAATGACGACACAGAGGTAGGTAGAGCAGTGGCCTACTGTACCGTAATGCTATATATTATATACTGGTAGTCAGCAAACTGTGCAAAACTTAAATGCACCACAGGTATGAATGGATAGTATACTTGACGACACAGAGGTAGGTACAGCAGTGGCCTACTGTACCGTAATGCTATATATTATATACTGGTGGTCAGCAAACTGTGCAAAACTTAAATGCACCACAGGTATGGATGGATAGTATACTTGACGACACAGAGGTAGGTACAGCAGTGGCCTACTGTACCGTAATGCTATAAATTTTATACTGGTGGTCAGCAAACTGTGCAAAACTTAAATGCACCACAGGTATGGATGGATAGTATACTTGACGACACAGAGGTAGGTACAGCAGTGGCCTACTGTACCGTAATGCTATATATTATATACTGGTGGTCAGCAAACTGTGCAAAACTTAAATGCACCACAGGTATGGATGGATAGTATACTTGACGACACAGAGGTAGGTACAGCAGTGGCCTACTGTACCGTAATGCTATATATTATATGCTGGTGGTCAGCAAACTGTGCAAAACTTAAATGCACCACAGGTATGGATGGATAGTATACTTGACGACACAGAGGTAGGTACAGCAGTGGCCTACTGTACCGTAATGCTATATATTATATACTGGTGGTCAGCAAACTGTGCAAAACTTAAATGCACCACAGGTATGGATGGATAGTATACTTGACGACACAGAGGTAGGTACAGCAGTGGCCTACTGTACCGTACTCCTATATATTATATACTGGTGGTCAGCAAAATTATGCACTGTACTCCTACTATATACTACAATGCAGCACAGATATGGAGTGTTTTTCAGGCAGACAACGTATACTGGTGGTCACTGGTCAGCAAAACTCTGCACTGTACTCCTCCTATATAATATACTGGTGGTCCCCAGTCCCCACAATAAAGCAGTGTGAGCACAGACATATGCAGCAGACTGAGCACAGATATGGAGTGTTTTTCAGGCAGACAACGTATACTGGTGGTCACTGTCAGCAAAACTCTGCACTGTACTCCTCCTATATAATACAGCTGCTCCCCAGTCCCCACAATTAAGCAGTGTGAGCACAGATATATGCAGCACACTGTGCACAGGTATGGAGTGTTTTTTTTCTGGCAGAGAACGGATAAAACTGGTTGTCACTGATCAGCAAAACTCTGCACTGTACTCCTCCTATATTATTAATATACAGCTGCTCCCCAGTCCCCACAATTAAGCAATAAGCAAGCACAAATATTTGCATCAACAATACACGGAGAGGACGCCAGCCACGTCCTCTCCCTAACATTTCCAATGCACGAGTGAAAATGGCGGCGACGCGCGGCTGCTTATATAGAATCCGAATCTCGCGAGAATCCGACAGCGGGATGATGACGTTCGGGCGCGCTCGGGTTAACCGAGCCATACGGGAGAATCCGAGTATTCCTCGGACCCGTGTAAAATGGGTGAAGTTCGGGGGGGTTCGGTTTCCGAGGAACCGAACCCGCTCATCACTACCATGAACAGAGTTACCTAATTGTGACATAATTTGCACTACCACTATTGGGGTTGCAACACTAGTTGAGTTGCTAATGGCAACAGCTAAGGTTCAAATATCATGTTGAGATATATTTTTTTATGTTGTTATGTACACTGTGTCAAGTTAGAAAGGGGAAGGGAGATTTTTTGCTGCGCCTATGTCTATCAATTATCTTGAATAAATTAAAACAGAACTAATGTCTTAAACATGGGATTACAGGTGTCAAATGTGTGTGCGCCTCTATAAGGAGTAGTGTGTTACTCCTATGCTGATGAGCTGGAAGGAAATGGGAGAAAATAGAAGCGCTCAACACTTTCTGACACTATGATCCTAGATCAGTTCACAACCAAAGGGTCAAAAAAATGTTTTTTTGATATTAAAATTAATTTATTATGATGCAGTGTAAAATACACTATACACAAGATATATATCTAACATAAAAACCCTATCCTCACTGAATTGCTACATGAGTAATGTTTTGAACTCACATCAATTGCATATGTGTATCAACAGACAATGCCAACTAGGTGACTTAGCAGCAGAGTGATTGTAACAACCGTTGCAGTAATGTTACCAAGGCTGTTGTTTGACACTGTTAAAAGTAAAGTGAAACACAGTTGCTAAATGTGAAAAATAAGGTCATTGGGTGTAATCATGGGCTCTATAACAAGAGCTATAGTCTGAAACGTTTCAAAGTTCCTGGAGCCGATGTAGGTGAAAGTAAATTGTTAAATTACCTCTCCAATAGAGCTGAGAGGTCCCGAGCGTCCTCGGGTGAGTCCAGAAAGCCCAAAGAGGGATTGCAGATTTGAAAAGCCGTGCTGGCCGGGATCCCGCTGTTTGGACCTGTTTTCCCTGGGCGTGCGCCGCCCGCTGCAGTGTGTGGGGAGAAACAGGTGTGCGGCTGCTGTAATGAAAAGCCCGCTGCAGGGATCCAATGCTTGGTGGGGCGCCTCGATCTCCCTGGACTGGCACCGTCCGTTGGAAATGAAGGGGAGAGAGGCTGATGGTCACCCACTGACGCCGCACGGAGTTGAGAATACGGCTTTGTCCTGTGCTGGAACCCGCACTGTTTGCACTTGTGGATGGTAAACTGGAGCCGTGCAGAGAGTCCCAGAAAATGCAATCAATCAGTGAGGAATATCAGTGACACTGTGTCAAGTTAAGTGGTATAGTGTTGTACCATGTTATGCTACCCTGCTTTTATTTAAACAGAGTGTATTGGAGTGATCCACATAAAGAAACTAGTCGTCACCTCACCAGTTGTGTTGTCATTGTATTGGGAACTAGGGGAGTCTCCTGTCTCTCTGCCATGGCGTGAGGAGTCCTGACGAGAACAGGTTCTGTCCAGACTAAGATACGACACTACTAAGAGTGCTACACTTGCATATAGTGTACATTGGGCCCTGGGGTAGTTGATATTTAAATTGCTATTTTTTCATAGTTTTACTGACTGTACAAAACAAGGCTAAATCCAACAAGTTACAACATATTTTTTTTCAAGCCAGAGAGTGCTACTGCGCATACTCCATATTGGCTCCAGCAGGGAGTGCAAAGTGCCATAGTGTTTGCTTTCACTGTGCAGCGCCATCTTCCTGCATATCACTGGAAAGATGGCGGTGCAGAGGAGGCAGGACCCGCTTGTAGGCACAGGGTACTGTAAATAAACTTTGGGTGCAGGGTGTGCGTTCAGTGACGTTGTACCAAGGGGCCATTGTATGCCACACTCCCTGCACGCATTGTAAATACGCCTCTTTAATGTCACACTAAACCATGTCTCAAAGAAGCATGTTGCCAGGGTGCTAGGCTACCAGTGAAGGCTGTTCTAGACTCTAGGGCCTCCTTTCTAAGACCGCCTCACAGATTATCTACACTACTAAATTGCGGCTGTACAATGGTTTTTATCACTTCAACGACACACGTTAAGTACCGCAGTCAAAATGCCATCTATGTTATAATAAACCCCTTAGTGTTATTATAGTTCAGTTTTTGTTCACTTACCCACACACCCTTAAATCAACACACTGATCACTGGCATCCTCTTCTTCCTCCGGTGCCTTACTGCCCCACTACTGGCTAAGGTTATTATCACTGATTCAGCAGTGTCTACCCTTAGGTGGAGGGATGTAAGCAGAGCCGGCCATAGGCATAGGCAAACTAGGCAATTGCCTAGGGCATTTGATATGCCTAGGGGCATCCTCAGCTTCTGCTGATTAAAATGATATGCGGCATGCCTATATTCTGTATGTAGCATTTCATATGCGGATACAGCCACAGTCTCACACAGTATATTGGCATGCTGCATATCAGTTTAATCAGCAAAAGCTGCTTGTGCATCCTAGCCACATAGCATTGCAAATAAGATGCATTTTCATAAAAAAAAAGTGCCCAACGTTAGCATTGATGCAAGATTTGTGAGGACACATCTGTATCCAAGCAGAGGCAGAGGTCACAGTGTTAGTGGAAGTGTGAGTGTTGTGTGCATGTGAGTGGGTTGGTTGTGCAGTAGTGTTCAGAATATATGTAAGGAGCATTATGTGTGTCATGTAAAAATGCATTAATAATGTGCAACATATGTGTAAAGGGCCATTATGTGTGTCATTATGTGTATAAGGGCATTAATAATGTGCGGCATATGTGTAACAGGGTACTACTGTATGTGTGTCATTATGTGTATAGGGGCACTAATAATGTGCAGCAAATGTGTAGGGGGCACTATGTGTGTCATTATGTGTATAAGGGCATTAATAATGTGCGGCATATGTGTAAGGGACATTATGTGTAAAAGGGCATTAATAAAGGTTGTCATAATGTGTAAGGTGCATTATGTTTATAAGGACATTAATGTGTCTCATATGTGTAAGGGGCATTACTGTGTGGAATTGTGTATAAATTAATTACTAATGTGTGGCATTATGTGTATAAGGTGCTCTACTATGTGGCGTTGCAAATAGAAAGGGCACTACTGTGTCGTCTAATGTGAATAAAGAGCAATAAGGTGTGGTGTAATGTGAATAAGGAGCAATTCAGTGTGATGTAATGTGAACAAGGGGCTCTACTGTGAGGAGTAACGTTTATAAGGTAAAGTGATACTACTGTGGGCTGTAATATGAATTATGGACACTATCCAAGATAAAATGTGAATAAAGTTGCAGTACTGTGTGGCGTAATTGGAATTGGGGTTACTATTGTGTGGCCATGCCCCTTCCCAGCAAGAAGATGCCCCTTTTTGGGCTGTGCGTCAAATGTGCGAACTGTTCCTATTTAAAATATAGGGGGTACAAGGACTGCTATGGGTGAGGGGTGATGGTGCTGGGAAAGAGGTGCAAGGTCAGAGGCAGAACCAGCGGTGGTGCTAGGGGGCACCAGCCAAAATCTTGCCTAGGGCATCATATTGGTCAGTGGCGTAACTAGAAATTTTTCTCCCCCAAGCCAAAAAATTCTTCGGCGCCCCCCCCCCCCCATCCCTCATAATTGGCACTATTAAAGGGATAAATGTGCGCCGCAAAATAGGGTGTGTGGCTTCGTTGGGATGGGCGTGGCTTCACATAAAGGGGCGTGGCATTGCAGGAAAAGACTACGTTATACCCCAGTTTTCCAACCTGCACGCCCAGACGTTAGCCACCACGGGAAAGAAAAATAATCCTGATTCATGCCCCTTACATTATTTGTAATTTTTCCTCCTTATAGTAATGCCCAGTATACATTATGCCACATACTGCAATGGCCCTTAGACATTATGCCACACACAATAATGCACATGACACAATATGCACACACCATAATGCCCCCGACACATTATGCCACACACCGTAATGCCCCCGACACATTATGACAGGAATCGCAATGCCCGTTATACATTATGCTACACACTGCAATGCCCCTGATACATTATACCACATACCACAATGCCCGTGATATAGTATACAACACACCGTAATGCCTGACACATACCGCAATGCCCGTTATACCCTATGCCACACACCGTAATGCCCGTTATACATTATGCCACACTGCAATGACCCTGAGACATTATACCACATACCACAATGCCCGTGATATAGTATGCCACACACAGTAATGCCTGTGACACATTATGACACACACCGCAATGTCCGTGATACATTATGACACACACCGCAATGATCCTGAGACATTATACCACATACCACAATGCCCGTGATATAGTATACAACACACCGTAATGCCTGACACATTATGACACACACCGCAATGTCCGTGATACATTATGCCACACACCGTAATGCCCATTACACATAAAGTCGTACAGTAAGGCTTCTAATTACTTTTAAATTACCTGCTCGTTGCCAGGGGTTTCATGCACTGGGTGTCATGCTCGTTGCCAGGGGTTTCATGCACTGGGTGTCATGCTCGTTGCCAGGGGTTTCATGCTCTTGGTTCCATGCATGGTGCCAGGGGTTTTCATGCTCAGGGTGTCATGCTCGTTGCCAGGGGTATCATGCACTGGGTGTCATGCTCGTTGCTAGGGGGTAGTGCTTGTTGCTAGGGCTGTGCTTTCAGTGCCACATATGTCCCCAGTGCCAGATATTACCCCACGGTGCCAGGTACTCACATGACCCCAGTGCACAATATAGCCCGCCCCCCCTATGTGCCAGGTACACATATACCCCCCCCCAGTGCCACATATGCCTCCAGTGCCAGATATTCCCCCTCAGTGCCACATATGCCCCCAGTGCCAGATATCCCCCTCCCAGTGCCAGATATTCCCCCCCAGTGCCAGATATGCTCCCAGTGCCAGATATCCCCCCCAGTGCCAGATATGCTCCCAGTGCCACATATGCCCCCAGTGCCAGATATTCCCCCCCAGTGCCAGATATGCTCCCAGTGCCAGATACCCCCATTCCCCCTCAGTGCCACATATGCCCCCAGTGCCAGATATCCCCCCCCCCCCAGTGCCAGATATTCCCCCCCAGTGCCAGATATGCTCCCAGTGCCAGATTCCCCCACCCCCCAGTGCCACATATGCCCCCAGTGCCAGATATTCCCCCCAGTGCCACATATGCCCCCAGTGCCAGATATCCCCCCCCCCAGTGCCAGATATGCTCCCAGTGCCAGATTCCCCCCCCCCAGTGCCACATATGCCCCCGGTGCCAGATATTCCCCCCAGTGCCACATATGCCCCCAGTGCCAGATATTCCCCCCCCAGTGCCAGATATGCTCCCAGTGCCAGATTCCCCCCCCCCAGTGCCACATATGCCCCCAGTGCCAGATATCCCCCCCCCCCAGTGCCAGATATGCTCCCAGTGCCAGATTCCCCCACCCCCCCAGTGCCACATATGCCCCCAGTGCCAGATATTCCCCCCCCAGTGCCATATATGCCCCCTCTGCCGCCACCGCTCCCCCGCTGGTTTGTGTTGGAGGGACACGGAGGGCACAGCGCGCGCCTCTCCTGTGTCCCTCCTGCATATTCTCCGGCGGCCGCGGGTCTAATAAACGAAGTGCCGGTTCGTTAGCCAATCAGAGCTCACGAACGGCACTTCGTTTATTAGACCTGCAGCCGCCGGAGATGATGCAGGAGGGACACAGCAGAGGCGCGCGCTGTGCCCTCAGTGTCCCTCCAACACAGCAGGGAGGGTTAGCAGGAGCAGATTGACATGCGGACGCTCGTCCGCATGTCAATCTGCGCTAAATCAGTGGCGCCCCCGCAGCCCCTCGCCCCCAAGCCACCGCGAGGACTGCGGGGGCAGTAGTTACGCCACTGATATTGGTTAGGGCCGGCTCTGTATGTAAGGCAATACATTACAAACGGTCGCAAGTGACTTTCAGGACTAACAGAAGCCTACTTTAAGACAGGTTTGGTAGCAGAGAGATTCCTGTGAAATAATAGGGCTGTATATATGCATATACTCACATATAGAAACTCACCAGGGAAATTAGACAGCTGACACTTGTGATGGAGCAACTGTAGCTCCTCTGAGAGCCAAATTGAGTCGCAAATCGATAAAGTAAGTGTGTAAATGAAAAAGTCCATTAGCTGCTTTAGCAACTACCCTGTTTTAATTTTAACTTCTAAACCTCCAGCTCACTACAGTATGTGATTTATTTTTTGCAAGGTTATTGAAGGATTAAAAGAGCTGGTCAGCACAGCCAAACAAAACAAAACAAAACAAAAACCCTAAAACCAAAAACCTATATCATGTGTTGTATATTCAATGTACTGTACGTCTGTGGTGTCACCCAGGAATGTCACATCCTTGCTCAAAATATAGACGGCAGGACTGTTGTTGAGTTTGATTCATGTCTGTTTCATTTAGTGTAAATACATTAAACAGAAAGGGAGATATTCAATTTTTATATTGCTGCTAGGGGGTAATTCAGAGTTGATCGCAGCAGCAAATTTGTTAGCAGTTGGGCAAAACCATGTGCACTGCAGGTGGGGCAGATATAACATGTGCAGAGAGAGTTAGGTTTGGGTGGGTTATATTGTTTCTGTGCAGGGTAAATACTAGTGATGAGCGGGTTCGGTTCCTCGGAATCCGAACCCCATCGAACTTCAGCCTTTTTACACGGGTCCGAGGCAGGTTCGAACCTTCCCGCCTTGCTCGGCTAACCCGAGCGCGCCCGAACGTCATCATCCCGCTGTCGGATTCTCGCGAGGCTCGGATTCTATCGCGAGACTCGGATTCTATATAAGGAGCCGCGCGTCGCCGCCATTTTCACACGTGCATTGAGATTGATAGGGAGAGGACGTGGCTGGCGTCCTCTCCGTTTATAGAGAAGAGAGTAGAGAGTTAGAGACACTATTTAGTATTTACTAATTTTGGGGAGCATATTAGGACTGGAGTACTACTACTTGCTGATAGTGTGACCATTGACCACCAGTTTAATTAATCCGTTCTCTGCCTGAAAAAAAACGATACACAGTGTGACACAGTCACATACCATATCTGTGCTCAGCCTCAGTGTGCTGCATCATCATATGTAATACTGTATATCTGACTGTGCTGAGTGCTCACTGCTCACACAGCTTAATTGTGGGGGAGACTGGGGAGCAGTTAGAGCAGGAGTACATAAATAATATATTTTAAGTACAGTGCACACTTTTGCTGCCAGAGTGCCACACTGCCAGTGTGACTGACCAGTGACCACACTGATCACCAGTATATTGTGATTGTCTGCTTAGGACGGAGTACTACTTGCTGATAGTGTGACCAGTGACCAGTGACCACCACCAGTTTAATTAATCCGTTCTCTGCCTGAAAAAAAAACAATACACAGTGTGACACAGTCACATACCATATCTGTGCTCAGCCCAGTGTGCTGTATCATATGTAATACTGTATATCATTATCTGACTGTGCTGAGTGCTCACTGCTCACACAGCTTAATTGTGGGGGAGACTGGGGAGCAGTTATAGCAGGAGTACATATTTTAAGTACAGTGCACACTTTTGCTGCCAGAGTGCCACTGCCAGTGTGACTGACCAGTGACCACTGACCACCAGTATATTGTGATTGTCTGCTGACCACCAGTATATTGTGATTGTCTGCCTGAAAAAGTTAAACACTCGTCATGTGGTGTTTTTATAAACGCATTCTGCAGACAGTGTCCACTGTCCAGCAGGTCCGTCATTACATAATATATACCTGTCCGGCTGCAGTACTAGTGTGATATATATATATATTTTAATTTTATCTCATTATCATCCAGTCTATATTAGCAGCAGACACAGTACGGTAGTCCACGGCTGTAGCTACCTCTGTGTCGGCAGTCGCTCGTCCATCCATAATTGTATACCACCTACCCGTGTTTTTTTTTCTATCTTCTTGATACTAGTAGCTTACTTTAGGAGTCTGCAGTGCTGATAGACAGTGTCCAGCAGGTCCGTCATTACATAATATATACCTGTCCGGCTGCAGTACTAGTGTGCGATATATATATATATTTTAATTTTATCTCATTATCATCCAGTCTATATTAGCAGCAGACACAGTACGGTAGTCCACGGCTGTAGCTACCTCTGTGTCGGCAGTCGCTCGTCCATCCATAATTGTATACCACCTACCCGTGGTTTTTTTTTCTATCTTCTTGATACTAGTAGCTTACTTTAGGAGTCTGCAGTGCTGACAGACAGTGTCCAGCAGGTCCGTCATTACATAATATATATACCTGTCCGGCTGCAGTACTAGTGTGATATATATATATATTTTATTTTTATCTCATTATCATCCAGTCTATATTAGCAGCAGACATAGTACGGTAGTCCACGGCTGTAGCTACCTCTGTGTCGGCAGTCGCTCGTCCATCCATAATTGTATACCACCTACCCGTGTTTTTTTTTCTATCTTTTTGATACTAGTAGCTTACTTTAGGAGTCTGCAGTGCTGACAGACAGTGTCCAGCAGGTCCGTCATTACATAATATATATACCTGTCCGGCTGCAGTACTAGTGTGATATATATATATATATATATATTTTAATTTTATCTCATTATCATCCAGTCTATATTAGCAGCAGACACAGTACGGTAGTCCACGGCTGTAGCTACCTCTGTGTCGGCAGTCGCTCGTCCATCCATAATTGTATACCACCTACCCGTGGTTTTTTTTTCTATCTTCTTGATACTAGTAGCTTACTTTAGGAGTCTGCAGTGCTGACAGACAGTGTCCAGCAGGTCCGTCATTACATAATATATAGCTGTCCGGCTGCAGTACTAGTGTGATATATATATATATATTTTATTTTTATCTCATTATCATCCAGTCTATATTAGCAGCAGACACAGTACGGTAGTCCACGACTGTAGCTACCTCTGTGTCGGCAGTCGCTCGTCCATCCATAATTGTATACCACCTACCCGTGGTTTTTTTTTCTATCTTCTTGATACTAGTAGCTTACTTTAGGAGTCTGCAGTGCTGACAGACAGTGTCCAGCAGGTCCGTCATTACATAATATATATACCTGTCCGGCTGCAGTACTAGTGTGATATATATATATATTTTAATTTTATCTCATCATCATCCAGTCTATATTAGCAGCAGACACAGTACGGTAGTCCACGGCTGTAGCTACCTCTGTGTCGGCAGTCGCTCGTCCATCCATAAGTATACTAGTATCCATCCATCCCCATTGTTTACCTGAGGTGCCTTTTAGTTGTGCCTATTAAAATATGGAGAACAAAAATGTTGAGGTTCCAAAAATAGGGAAAGATCAAGATTGACTTCCACCTCGTGCTGAAGCTGCTGCCACTAGTCATGGCCGAGACGATGAAATATCATCAACGTCGTCTGCCAAGGCCGATGCCCAATGTCATAGTACAGAGCATGTAAAATCCAAAACACCAAATATCAGTAAAAAAAGGACTCAAAAATCTAAAATAAAATTGTCGGAGGAGAAGCGTAAACTTGCCAATATGCCATTTACCACACGGAGTGGCAAGGAACGGCTGAGGCCCTGGCCTATGTTCATGGCTAGTGGTTCAGCTTCACATGAGGATGGAAGCACTCAGCCTCTCGCTAGAAAAATGAAAAGACTCAAGCTGGCAAAAGCACAACAAAGAACTGTGCGTTCTTCGAAATCCCAAATCCACAAGGAGAGTCCAATTGTGTCGGTTGCGATGCCTGACCTTCCCAACACTGGACGTGAAGAGCATGCGCCTTCCACCATTTGCACGCCCCCTGCAAGTGCTGGAAGGAGCACCCGCAGTCCAGTTCCTGATAGTCAGATTGAAGATGTCAGTGTTGAAGTACACCAGGATGAGGAGGATATGGGTGTTGCTGGCGCTGGGGAGGAAATTGACAAGGAGGATTCTGATGGTGAGGTGGTTTGTTTAAGTCAGGCACCCGGGGAGACACCTGTTGTCCGTGGGAGGAATAGGGCCATTGACATGCCTGGTGAAAGTACCAAAAAAATCAGCTCTTCGGTGTGGAAGTATTTCAACAGAAATGCGGACAACATTTGTCAAGCCGTGTGTTGCCTTTGTCAAGCTGTAATAAGTAGGGGTAAGGACGTTAACCACCTCGGAACATCCTCCCTTATACGTCACCTGCAGCGCATTCATAATAAGTCAGTGACAAGTTCAAAAACTTTGGGCGACAGCGGAAGCAGTCCACTGACCAGTAAATCCCTTCCTCTTGTAACCAAGCTCACGCAAACCACCCCACCAACTCCCTCAGTGTCAATTTCCTCCTTCCCCAGGAATGCCAATAGTCCTGCAGGCCATGTCACTGGCAATTCTGACGAGTCCTCTCCTGCCTGGGATTCCTCCGATGCATCCTTGCGTGTAACGCCTACTGCTGCTGGCGCTGCTGTTGTTGCTGCTGGGAGTCGATGGTCATCCCAGAGGGGAAGTCGTAAGACCACTTTTACTACTTCCACCAAGCAATTGACTGTCCAACAGTCCTTTGCGAGGAAGATGAAATATCACAGCAGTCATCCTGCTGCAAAGCGGATAACTGAGGCCTTGGCATCCTGGGTGATGAGAAACGTGGTTCCGGTATCCATCATTACTGCAGAGCCAACTAGAAACTTGTTGGAGGTACTGTATCCCCGGTACCAAATACCATCTAGGTTCCATTTCTCTAGGCAGGCGATACCGAAAATGTACACAGACCTCAGAAAAAGAGTCACCAGTGTCCTAAAAAATGCAGCTGTACCCAATGTCCACTTAACCACGGACATGTGGACAAGTGGAGCAGGGCAGGGTCAGGACTATATGACTGTGACAGCCCACTGGGTAGATGTATGGACTCCCGCCGCAAGAACAGCAGCGGCGGCACCAGTAGCAGCATCTCGCAAACGCCAACTCTTTCCTAGGCAGGCTACGCTTTGTATCACCGGTTTCCAGAATACGCACACAGCTGAAAACCTCTTACGGCAACTGAGGAAGATCATCGCGGAATGGCTTACCCCAATTGGACTCTCCTGTGGATTTGTGGCATCGGACAACGCCAGCAATATTGTGTGTGCATTAAATATGGGCAAATTCCAGCACGTCCCATGTTTTGCACATACCTTGAATTTGGTGGTGCAGAATTATTTAAAAAACGAGAGGGGCGTGCAAGAGATGCTGTCGGTGGCCAGAAGAATTGCGGGACACTTTCGGCGTACAGGCACCACGTACAGAAGACTGGAGCACCACCAAAAACGCCTGAACCTGCCCTGCCATCATCTGAAGCAAGAAGTGGTAACGAGGTGGAATTCAACCCTATATATGCTTCAGAGGTTGGAGGAGCAGCAAAAGGCCATTCAAGCCTATACAATTGAGCACGATATAGGAGGTGGAATGCACCTGTCTCAAGCGCAGTGGAGAATGATTTCAACGTTGTGCAAGGTTCTGCTGCCCTTTGAACTTGCCACACGTGAAGTCAGTTCAGACACGGCCAGCCTGAGTCAGGTCATTCCCCTCATCAGGCTTTTGCAGAAGAAGCTGGAGACATTGAAGGAGGAGCTAACACAGAGCGATTCCGCTAGGCATGTGGGACTTGTGGATGGAGCCCTTAATTCGCTTAACAAGGATTCACGGGTGGTCAATCTGTTGAAAACAGAGCAGTACATTTTGGCCACCGTGCTCGATCCTAGATTTAAAACCTACCTTGGATCTCTCTTTCCGGCAGACACAAGTCTGCTGGGGTTCAAAGACCTGCTGGTGAGAAAATTGTCAAGTCAAGCGGAACGCGACCTGTCAACATCTTCTCCTTCACATTCTCCCGCAACTGGGGGTGCGAGGAAAAGGCTCAGAATTCCGAGCCCACCCGCTGGCGGTGATGCAGGGCAGTCTGGAGCGACCGCTGATGCTGACATCTGGTCCGGACTGAAGGACCTGCCAACGATTACGGACATGTCGTCTACTGGCACTGCATATGATTCTCTCCCCATTGAAAGAATGGTGGAGGATTATATGAGTGACCGCATCCAAGTAGGCACGTCAGACAGTCCGTACTTATACTGGCAGGAAAAAGAGGCAATTTGGAGGCCCTTGCACAAACTGGCTTTATTCTACCTAAGTTGCCCTCCCACAAGTGTGTACTCCGAAAGAGTGTTTAGTGCCGCCGCTCACCTTGTCAGCAATCGGCGTACGAGGTTACTTCCAGAAAATGTGGAGAAGATGATGTTCATTAAAATGAATTATAATCAATTCCTCCGTGGAGACATTGACCAGCAGCAATTGCCTCCACAAAGTACACAGGGAGCTGAGATGGTGGATTCCAGTGGGGACGAATTGATAATCTGTGAGGAGGGGGATGTACACGGTGATATATCGGAGGATGATGATGAGGTGGACATCTTGCCTCTGTAGAGCCAGTTTGTGCAAGGAGAGATTAATTGCTTCTTTTTTGGTGGGGGTCCAAACCAACCCGTCATTTCAGTCACAGTCGTGTGGCAGACCCTGTCACTGAAATGATGGGTTGGTTAAAGTGTGCATGTCCTGTTTATACAACATAAGGGTGGGTGGGAGGGCCCAAGGACAATTCCATCTTGCACCTCTTTTTTCTTTCATTTTTCTTTGCGTCATGTGCTGTTTGGGGAGTGTTTTTTGGAAGGGCCATCCTGCGTGACACTGCAGTGCCACTCCTAGATGGGCCAGGTGTTTGTGTCGGCCACTAGGGTCGCTTATCTTACTCACACAGCTACCTCATTGCGCCTCTTTTTTTCTTTGCGTCATGTGCTGTTTGGGGAGTGTTTTTTGGAAGGGCCATCCTGCGTGACACTGCAGTGCCACTCCTAGATGGGCCAGGTGTTTGTGTCGGCCACTAGGGTCGCTTAGCTTACTCACACAGCTACCTCATTGCACCTCTTTTTTTCTTTGCGTCATGTGCTGTTTGGGGAGTGTTTTTTGGAAGGGCCATCCTGCGTGACACTGCAGTGCCACTCCTAGATGGGCCAGGTGTTTGTGTCGGCCACTAGGGTCGCTTAGCTTACTCACACAGCTACCTCATAGCGCCTCTTTTTTTCTTTGCGTCATGTGCTGTTTGGGGAGTGTTTTTTGGAAGGGCCATCCTGCGTGACACTGCAGTGCCACTCCTAGATGGGCCAGGTGTTTGTGTCGGCCACTAGGGTCGCTTAGCTTACTCACACAGCTACCTCATTGCGCCTCTTTTTTTCTTTGCGTCATGTGCTGTTTGGGGAGTGTTTTTTGGAAGGGCCATCCTGCGTGAAAACTGCAGTGCCACTCCTAGATGGGCCAGGTGTTTGTGTCGGCCACTAGGGTCGCTTATCTTACTCACACAGCTACCTCATTGCGCCTCTTTTTTTCTTTGCGTCATGTGCTGTTTGGGGAGTGTTTTTTGGAAGGGCCATCCTGCGTGACACTGCAGTGCCACTCCTAGATGGGCCAGGTGTTTGTGTCGGCCACTAGGGTCGCTTAGCTTACTCACACAGCTACCTCATTGCGCCTCTTTTTTTCTTTGCGTCATGTGCTGTTTGGGGAGTGTTTTTTGGAAGGGCCATCCTGCGTGACACTGCAGTGCCACTCCTAGATGGGCCAGGTGTTTGTGTCGGCCACTAGGGTCGCTTATCTTACTCACACAGCTACCTCATTGCGCCTCTTTTTTTCTTTGCGTCATGTGCTGTTTGGGGAGTGTTTTTTGGAAGGGCCATCCTGCGTGACACTGCAGTGCCACTCCTAGATGGGCAAGGTGTTTGTGTCGGCCACTTGGGTCGCTTAGCTTAGTCATCCAGCGACCTCGGTGCAAATTTTAGGACTAAAAATAATATTGTGAGGTGTGAGGTGTTCAGAATAGACTGAAAATGAGTGGAAATTATGGTTTTTGAGGTTAATAATACTTTGGGATCAAAATGACCCCCAAATTCTATGATTTAAGCTGTTTTTTAGGGTTTTTTGAAAAAAAACACCCGAATCCAAAACACACCCGAATCCGACAAAAAAAATTCGGTGAGGTTTTGCCAAAACGCGGTCGAACCCAAAACACGGCCGCGGAACCGAACTCAAAACCAAAACACAAAACCCGAAAAATTTCAAGTGCACATCTCTAGTAAATACTGGCTGCTTTATTTTTACACTGCAATTTAGATTTCAGTTTGAACACACCCCACCATTGGCGGATCCAGGAAGGGGGCACTCGGGCCCGTGCCCCCCCTGTCGCTACCCAGGAATTGATATGGGGACACAAAACATAAAAAAACGCCGGGTCCTGACTCACTCAGGACGCGCTGTGAGCCGCAGCGCTGTCCTGTCCTGTCAATCAGTCTGGTGGGAGGGACGGAACGGAGGGAGGAACTTGGAAGAGGCAGAGACCATGAAGAGTGTGATCTCCCGCCCTCCCCTCCTCCTCTGCTCCGCATGCTCTTTCCCCCACGATGAACTCCGCTGCTGTACCTGAGGTGGGGGCAGTTCGGCCCCTGGTCCCCCGGCTGGATGCCGCCGCACTCCCCGCTGATTCCCCTCTTCTCCCTCCTCAACCATGCGGCCGCCCCCTCCGCGTTTTCCGCTCCCCCCTGGCCGCATCCTGTGACTCCATGCTGGCGGCATTGTGGCCTCATACGGATCGGACTATACCCCCCGGCCTGACAGCGCTGCTGCTCACAGTGTCCATGGTAAGCGGTGGGGGCCTGGTCCTTGGAGGGAGTTATTTGGTGGGGTTTCTGGCTGCACACTCTCCTGCCTCTCTGTCCCTACCCCCTGGTGCCTCTGTCCCTACCCCCTGGTGCCTCTGTCCCTACCTACTGGTGCCTCTGTCCCTACCCCCTGGTGCCTCCGTCCCTACCCCCTGGTGCCTCCGTCCCTACCCCCTGGTGCCTCCGTCCCTACCCCCTGCTGCCTCTGTCCCTACCCCCTGCTGCCTCGGTCCCTACCCCCTGCTGCCTCCGTCCCTTCCCCCTGCTGCCTCCGTCCCTACCCCCTGGTGCCGGCTCTGTCCCTACCCCCTGGTGCCTCTGTCCCTACCCCCTGGTGCCTCTGTCCCTACTCCTTGCTACCTTTGTCCCTACCCCCTGGTGCCTATCTCTGTCCCTACCCCCTGGTGCCTCTGTCCCTACTCCTTGCTCTCTCTGTCCCTATTGCCTGGTGCCTATCTCTGTCCCTGCTACCTCTGTCCCTATTCCCTGGTGCCTCTCTCTGTCCCTTCTCCCTGCTACCTCTGTCGCTACTCCCTAGTACCATATAAAACGTGTATAACATGCTCTACCTGGCGCAATGTGTATAGAACACTAACTGGTGCAGTGTGTATAACGTGTTCTATCTGGCGCAATCTATATAACGTGTTCTACCTGGCGCAATCTATATAACGTGTTCTACCTGGCGCAATCTATATAATGTGTTCTAGCTGGTGCAGTGTGTGTGACGTGCTCTACCTGGCGCATTGTGTATAACGTGCTCTACCTGGCGCAATCTGTATAGCGTGCTCTACCTGGTGCAGTGTGTATAACGTGTTGTAACTGGCGCAGTGTGTATAACGTGTTCTACCTGGCTCTGTCTGTATAACGTGTTCTACCTGGCGCAGTGTGTGTAACGTGTTCTACCTGGCGCAGTGTGTGTAACGTGCTCTACCTGGCGCAGTGTGTGTAACGTGCTCTACCTGGCGCAGTGTGTGTAACGTGCTCTACCTGGCGCAGTGTGTGTAACGTGCTCTACCTGGCGCAGTGTGCATTATGTGCTCTACCTGGCGCAGTGTGTATAATGTGCTCTACCTGGCGCAGTGTGTATAATGTGCTCTACCTGGCGCAGTGTGTATAATGTGCTCTACCTGGCGCAGTGTGTATAACGTGCTCTACCTGGTGCAGTGTGTGTAACGTGCTCTACCTGGCGCAGTGTGTGTAACGTGCTCTACCTGGCGCAGTGTGCATAACGTGCTCTACCTGGCGCAGTGTGTATAACGTGCTCTACCTGGTGCAGTGTGTGTAACGTGCTCTACCTGGTGCAATGTGTGTAACGTGCTCTGCCTGGCGCATTGTGTATAGAAGGTTCTACCTGGCGCAATGTGTATAGGGTGTTCTAACTGGCGCAATGTGTGTAACGTGCTCTACCTGGTGCAATGTGTATATAACGTGCTCTACCTGTGTGGTGTAATGTGAATTGGTACTGTTATGTGGCCATGCTCTTTCCCAATGAAGCCACACCCCTAAATTTTTGGTTTACTTTCTACCAAAGGGCACTGAAATGTCTAGTTACAGCTCTGGGGCAGAGTGTCCTGTTGGCTACACAGCCCAGCAGCATTGTCACCCCCTCCTCCCCCTCGCAATACTTTTGTAGTGTCCAAATCAAGTCTGTTTTTATATTTGAATAAGTAATAAGATTAATATGAACCTTCATTCCGATGGGACCCAGAAAAGGACAGATAGGACCCCAATTTTTAAAAGTGAGGGGTCCGTGGGACCCACTTTTTTTTGGGCTCAGCGCGATCACTGACACTTCTTTTTTATTTTTTTTCAAAAGGATAACCACACTCCTTATCTGGGAGCACGCGTGCCTTAGGTGCATGTAAATATAACTATTACTGTTCCCATATTATGGTGCCCCCCCTTTCATTTACTTCTGGATCCGCCCCTGCACCCCACCCAAATCTAACTCTCTCTGCACATGTTATATCTGTGCCCCCCCCCCCCCCCTGCAGTGCACATGGTTTTGCCCAACTGCTAACCCCAGGGGGTTGTGAGCTGAAATGCCGGAGCAGGAAGCCAATCACGCCCGGACAGAGGCAACAATTGAATTGCTTTGTTGGCCGGCATCTAGCGTCTGTCAGCAAGAAAAACAATTGAATCTCACTAAAGAGCGTACACTTGCATCCAGTGTTAGATCTGGTCTCACTTCTTAGGGTGAAGAGAGGGAACATGGGGAGGGGGTGTTAGGGCTTGTGAGATGAGCGAGGGTCTTGATGACTGGTGCAAAACAGGGATGATGATGATGATCACTAACTAGGCACTTCTGGTTAGCTGACTGCTGATTCGCTCCTGAAGTATTTTTTCTTCAATGCTCAAGTTTTATTTTGTAGGCGGATTTGACCATTACGTTTTTGTTACTTCCATATGTATACAGGACAGAAAATTATACAGTACCTGAAGGAAGATTATAGAGACTTTTGTTTGTCTAAGTAAAACCTGATAGTGAAAGCATCTTTCGCCATGAAAACTTTTTCCTGTACTTATGACCTTAGGGCAGTCCTGGCCAACCTGTGGCTCTCCAGCTGTTGTAAAACTACTAGTCCCAGTGATCCTTGCCACAGTTATGCTATTAGAGAATGCAAAAACTGTGCAAGGGGATGCTCGGACACGTAGTTTCAAAACAGCTGGGGAGCCACAGGTTTGCCAGACTTGCCTTAGGGTCTTAACTGCGGGCCTAATTCAGACCTGATCGCTAGGATGCGTTTTTTGCATCCCTGCGATCAGGTAGTCGCACAGCAGCGATTGGGTCTGAATTACCCCCTATATTGGGTGCAGGAGGTACTGAACACTGCTGGGTCTCAGATTGCCCCAGGAAATCCCCACACCAGATTATGTAATGAGCCTACTCTGAGTCACCAAGGGGCTGGAAGTGTATCACGTGATGACCCCATCACTGCACAGTATGTCCCCAGCCTATCAGAGCTGCCACATTAAATGGCCCATGTGCTGGTGCAAGGCTTCTATTCTTCCACTGTCTTCTGAATCCCATTCTCTCACTTTGTAAAGAAAAGTGGCCACTTATTCTAGCCATACCTCCCAACCATACTGATTTCAGTGGGACAGTCCTACTTTCCTGGCCCATCTGCTGGCCGCAGTGTGTCACGGGTGGGGGGGAGGCTGGGGGGCAATCTGTAAGTGGATGATAGCCCAGCTCCCTGCATGTGAGAACGGGGGCATGATGCGGAGTCATACCACCAAAATGTGCTTGCCAGGGGGTATGGCTGGACTGGAACCAGTGAGAACTGTAACTGGAGTCAGCTTGGAAAATGATTTGTACTTGGACCGGACTTGAACCGGTGAGAACTGGAACAGTAGTCAGCAGCACACGATGAGCACACTGGATAGAGTTGGTAGCTGGACTCACACTTTTGGTTATACTGCAGTAAGCTGGAACATATATGTACTGGTAGGGAACCACTGAAGACAAAGCAGAGCTTCTGGATCAGATGCTGAACTCAGGAGTCTGGAGCCTAGATGTAGCTGAGACAGTGACTTTGTTCTGGGAAATTTGCTATAGCTCCCAGCAGCCTTTTCATACCCCTTGCCGGTCAGTTATTGGGCAGCCGAGTCAGCTGACCAGACCGGTGCTTGTGATTAGTGGATTAGCGATCAGGTAACCAACAGCAATATGGAGGTGCCCAGTACCACCGGCTGGCGGGAAAGATAGCAGGGAGCCTGGACAGGATCCTGGGGTGCCGGAGCAAGCACAGAGGGGAGCGGAATGACGAGCAGTGTAACGTCCACGGGATACTTGCTGCTGGACTATGCTGCGAACTGGTAAGACACAGGATGCAGAATTCTGGTTCATGACAACTAAAGAGCACCTTCACTGTATTTGTAAAGGAAATCCATCACTGTGCCCAATTTCTCTTGACTACTATGGGATATACTGAACCAGCAGGAACCTGGGACTTTAATCTGACACTGAGTCACCACACTTATTATTTATTTATTACCAGTTATTTATATAGGGGGGTCATTCCGAGCTGATCGCTCGCTGACGTTTTTCGCAGCGCAGCGAACAGGTTACTACTGCGCATGCGTATGTACCGCAATGCACAGACATGTCGTACGGCTACAAAGCGGATCATTGCTGAGCGATGGATTTAACGGTGAATCCATTCGCACAGCCGATCGCAAGGAGATTGACAGGCAGAGAGCGTTTGTGGGTGTCAACTGACCATTTTCTGGGAGTGGTACGGAGAACGCAGGCGTGTCCAGGCGTTTGGAGGGCGAATGTCTGACGTCAATTCCGGAACCTGCAACACTGGATTCATCACAGAGGGTAAGTAACTCTTACCCTGGTCTTGTTCTACACAACAGTTTTTTTGCATAGCAGGGCTGCACAAGGGATCGCAGCCTTGCTATACAAAAATACACTCCCCCATAGGCGGCGTCTAGTTGATCGCACTGGCTGCAAAAAGTTGCAGCGTGCGATCAACTCGGAATGACCCCCATAGTGCACACATATTCCGCAGCACTTTTCAGAGAATATTTGGCCATTCACCTCAGTCCCTGCCCCAGTGGAGCTTATAGTCTAAATTCAGTACCACACTTACTGGTTAATGTGACGTGCAAAGTGTATCATATATTACCTGAGCAGGTATACGTTCAAGATCATGGCTGTCGGGATCCAGGCAGTCATAGTACTGACACCGGAATCCCGACACCCATCAGAACACAGAAGCCAGAATCCTGACCAGTTCAGCCAGGGCCGGTGCAAGGTTTCTGAGCACCCTAGGCAAACCATCTGCTTACTGCCACCCCCCCTCCTTCTCCGCCCCCCCTTCCCCACACACACCCCAATACCAACTGTCCAGTCCCCCAGATGTAAAGTTGGCTTCCTACAAGTTTCACAGCCATTGTCATCCTCCTCGGATGGGGAGAGGAGAGTGGGTCTGCCCCCTCAGGGGCCGCTGCTTAAAGCTGCCTAAGGAAAGCGCCGGATCTGTGTACAGTATATATACTCAGCGTAATAAACGCAGTAGACAGATTACAAGGTAACCTGAGGATAGTGGTAAAGCACTGAAACGTTGTTGTAATCTGTCTACTGCGTTTATTACGCCGAGTGCCAAACTTTTGACGTATATGGAATTGTGCGGGCATCAGCGGCTATTCTTTCTATTATTGGAGTGCAGGACCTTTGGAACTATATATTATATATATTATATATATATATAATATATACATATACACACTATTGAAGAAAGGAACAGCGGCACTCTGAGTCTTTATGAGGAGTCACATGTATTAAAAAAAACATCAAATAGCCACCTGCGAGTCGGCGCAGGTCTCACTGGAGGCAAGCGGGTCACAGTGGGCGGCTGGTGACACGCTGACAGCGACGGCAGTGGCACAGGACCCCTACCCAGGAGCAGCTGCAGTCATCGTGAACAGCAGCAGTGAGGGAGAGGCAGCGGGTAAGGTGCGGGAGCCCAATTGGCGCGTGCGGGGGGGGGCTGTTGACAAGATGCAGGAGGAGGGGGAAGGCAACGGGTAACATACGGGAGCCCAATTGCGGGGGGGGGGGGGGGGGCTGGTGAAAAGATGCCGGAGGGGGGGTACTCGGGTAGGCAGTAGAGATGTGCACTTGAAATTTTTCGGGTTTTGTGTTTTGGTTTTGGGTTCGGTTCCGCGGCCATGTTTTGGGTTCGACCGCGTTTTGGCAAAACCTCACCGATTTTTTTTTGTCGGATTCGGGTGTGTTTTGGATTTGGGTGTTTTTTTCAAAAAACACTAAAAAACAGCGTAAATCATAGAATTTGGGGGTCATTTTGATCCCAAAGTATTATTAACCTCAAAAACCATAATTTACACTCATTTTCAGTCTATTCTGAATACCTCACACCTCACAATATTATTTTTAGTCCTAAAATTTGCACCGAGGTCGCTGGATGACTAAGCTAAGCGACCCTAGTGGCCGACACAAACACCTGGCCCATCTAGGAGTGGCACTGCAGTGTCACGCAGGATGTCCCTTCCAAAAAACCCTCCCCAAACAGCACATGACGCAAAGAAAAAAAGAGGCGCAATGAGGTAGCTGTGTGAGTAAGCTAAGCGACCCTAGTGGCCGACACAAACACCTGGCCCATCTAGGAGTGGCACTGCAGTGTCACGCAGGATGTCCCTTCCAAAAAACCCTCCCCAAACAGCACATGACGCAAAGAAAAAAAGAGGCGCAATGAGGTAGCTGTGTGAGTAAGATAAGCGACCCTAGTGGCCGACACAAACACCGGGCCCATCTAGGAGTGGCACTGCAGTGGCACGCAGGATGGCCCTTCCAAAAAACCCTCCCCAAACAGCATATGACGCAAAAAATTAAATTAAGAAAAATTAATTAATTAATTAAATTAAGAAAAATTAAAGAAAAAAGAGGTGCAAGATGGAATTGTCCTTGGGCCCTCCCACCCACCCTTATGTTGTATAAACAGGACATGCACACTTTAACCAACCCATCATTTCAGTGACAGGGTCTGCCACACGACTGTGACTGAAATGACGGGTTGGTTTGGACCCCCACCAAAAAAGAAGCAATTAATCGCTCCTTGCACAAACTGGCTCTACAGAGGCACGATCTCCACCTCATCATCATCCTCCGATATATCACCGTGTACATCCCCCTCCTCACAGATTATCAATTCGTCCCCACTGGAATCCACCATCTCAGCTCCCTGTGTACTTTGTGGAGGCAATTGCTGCTGGTGAATGTCTCCACGGAGGAATTGATTATAATTCATTTTAATGAACATCATCTTCTCCACATTTTCTGGATGTAACCTCGTACGCCGATTGCTGACAAGGTGAGCGGCGGCACTAAACACTCTTTCGGAGTACACACTTGTGGGAGGGCAACTTAGGTAGAATAAAGCCAGTTTGTGCAAGGGCCTCCAAATTGCCTCTTTTTCCTGCCAGTATAAGTACGGACTGTGTGACGTGCCTACTTGGATGCGGTCACTCATATAATCCTCCACCATTCTTTCAATGGGGAGAGAATCATATGCAGTGACAGTAGACGACATGTCCGTAATCGTTGTCAGGTCCTTCAGTCCGGACCAGATGTCAGCATCAGCAGTCACTCCAGACTGCCCTGCATCACCGCCAGCGGGTGGGCTCGGAATTCTGAGCCTTTTCCTCACATCCCCAGTTGCGGGAGAATGTGAAGGAGGAGATGTTGACAGGTCGCGTTCCGCTTGACTTGACAATTTTCTCACCAGCAGGTCTTTGAACCCCAGCAGACTTGTGTCTGCCGGAAAGAGAGATCCAAGGTAGGCTTTAAATCTAGGATCGAGCACGGTGGCCAAAATGTAGTGCTCTGATTTCAACAGATTGACCACCCGTGAATCCTTGTTAAGCGAATTAAGGGCTCCATCCACAAGTCCCACATACCTAGCGGAATCGCTCCGTGTTAGCTCCTCCTTCAATGTCTCCAGCTTCTTCTGCAAAAGCCTGATGAGGGGAATGACCTGACTCAGGCTGGCAGTGTCTGAACTGACTTCACGTGTGGCAAGTTCAAAGGGCATCAGAACCTTGCACAATGTTGAAATCATTCTCCACTGCGCTTGAGACAGGTGCATTCCACCTCCTATATCGTGCTCAATTGTATAGGCTTGAATGGCCTTTTGCTGCTCCTCCAACCTCTGAAGCATATAGAGGGTTGAATTCCACCTCGTTACCACTTCTTGCTTCAGATGATGGCAGGGCAGGTTCAGTTGTTTTTGGTGGTGCTCCAGTCTTCTGTACGTGGTGCCTGTACGCCGAAAGTGTCCCGCAATTCTTCTGGCCACCGACAGCATCTCTTGCACGCCCCTGTCGTTTTTTAAAAAATTCTGCACCACCAAATTCAAGGTATGTGCAAAACATGGGACGTGCTGGAATTTGCCCATATTTAATGCACACACAATATTGCTGGCGTTGTCCGATGCCACAAATCCACAGGAGAGTCCAATTGGGGTAAGCCATTCCGCGATGATCTTCCTCAGTTGCCGTAAGAGGTTTTCAGCTGTGTGCGTATTCTGGAAAGCGGTGATACAAAGCGTAGCCTGCCTAGGAAAGAGTTGGCGTTTGCGAGATGCTGCTACTGGTGCCGCCGCTACTGTTCTTGCGGCGGGAGTCCGTACATCTACCCAGTGGGCTGTCACAGTCATATAGTCCTGACCCTGCCCTGCTCCACTTGTCCACATGTCCGTGGTTAAGTGGACATTGGGTACAACTGCATTTTTTAGGACACTGGTGAGTCTTTTTCTGACGTCCGTGTACATTCTCGGTATCGCCTGCCTAGAGAAGTGGAACCTAGATGGTATTTGGTAACGGGGGCACACTACCTCAAGAAATTGTCTAGTTCCCTGTGAACTAACGGCGGATACCGGACGCACGTCTAACACCAACATAGTTGTCAAGGACTCAGTTATCCGCTTTGCAGCAGGATGACTGCTGTGATATTTCATCTTCCTCGCAAAGGACTGTTGGACAGTCAATTGCTTACTGGAAGTAGTACAAGTGGGCTTACGACTTCCCCTCTGGGATGACCATCGACTCCCAGCAGCAACAACAGCAGCGCCAGCAGCAGTAGGCGTTACACGCAAGGATGCATCGGAGGAATCCCAGGCAGGAGAGGAATCGTCAGAATTGCCAGTGACATGGCCTGCAGGACTATTGGCATTCCTGGGGAAGGAGGAAATTGACACTGAGGGAGTTGGTGGGGTGGTTTGCGTGAGCTTGGTTACAAGAGGAAGGGATTTACTGGTCAGTGGACTGCTTCCGCTGTCACCCAAAGTTTTTGAACTTGTCACTGACTTATTATGAATGCGCTGCAGGTGACGTATAAGGGAGGATGTTCCGAGGTGGTTAACGTCCTTACCCCTACTTATTACAGCTTGACAAAGGCAACACACGGCTTGACAAATGTTGTCCGCATTTCTGGTGAAATACTTCCACACCGAAGAGCTGATTTTTTTTGTATTTTGACCAGGCATGTCAATGGCCCTATTCCTCCCACGGACAACAGGTGTCTCCCCGGGTGCCTGACTTAAACAAACCACCTCACCATCAGAATCCTCCTGGTCAATTTCCTCCCCAGCGCCAACAACACCCATATCCTCCTCATCCTGGTGTACTTCAACACTGACATCTTCAATCTGACTATCAGGAACTGGACTGCGGGTGCTCCTTCCAGCACTTGCAGGGGGCGTGCAAATGGTGGAAGGCGCATGCTCTTCACGTCCATTGTTGGGAAGGTCAGGCATCGCAACCGACACAATTGGAGTCGTACTCTCCTTGTGGATTTGGGATTTCGAAGAACGCACAGTTCTTTGCGGTGCTACTGCTTTTGCCAGCTTGAGTCTTTTCATTTTTCTAGCGAGAGGCTGAGTGCTTCTATCCTCATGTGAAGCTGAACCACTAGCCATGAACATAGGCCAGGGCCTCAGCCGTTCCTTGCCACTCCGTGTGGTAAATGGCATATTGGCAAGTTTACGCTTCTCCTCCGACAATTTTATTTTAGGTTTTGGAGTACTTTTTTTACTGATATTTGGTGTTTTGGATTTTACATGCTCTGTACTATGACATTGGGCATCGGCCTTGGCAGACGACGTTGCTGGCATTTCATCGTCTCGGCCATGACTAGTGGCAGCAGCTTCAGCACGAGGTGGAAGTGGATCTTGATCTTTCCCTAATTTTGGAACCTCAACATTTTTGTTCTCCATATTTTAATAGGCACAACTAAAAGGCACCTCAGGTAAACAATGGAGATGGATGGATACTAGTATACTTATGGATGGACTGCCGAGTGCCGACACAGAGGTAGCTACAGCCGTGGACTACCGTACTGTGTCTGCTGCTAATATAGACTGGATGATAATGAGATGAAATCAATATAATATCACTAGTACTGCAGCCGGACAGGTATGTATATTTATTATGTAATGACTGATGACGGACCTGCTGGACACTGTCAGCTCAGCAGCACCGCAGACTGCTACAGTAAGCTACTATACTATAGTAGTATGTACAAAGAAGAAAGAAAAAAAAAAAAAAACCACGGGGAGGTGGTATACAATTATGGATGGACTGCCGAGTGCCGACACAGAGGTAGCTACAGCCGTGGACTACCGTACTGTGTCTGCTGCTAATATAGACTGGATGATAATGAGATGAAATCAATATAATATCACTAGTACTGCAGCCGGACAGGTATGTATATTTATTATGTAATGACTGATGACGGACTTGCTGGACACTGTCAGCTCAGCAGCACCGCAGACTGCTACAGTAAGCTACTATACTATAGTAGTATGTACAAAGAAGAAAGAAAAAAAAAAACCACGGGGAGGTGGTATACAATTATGGATGGACTGCCGAGTGCCGACACAGAGGTAGCTACAGCCGTGGACTACCGTACTGTGTCTGCTGCTAATATAGACTGGATGATAATGAGATGAAATCAATATAATATCACTAGTACTGCAGCCGGACAGGTATGTATATTTATTATGTAATGACTGATGACGGACCTGCTGGACACTGTCAGCTCAGCAGCACCGCAGACTGCTACAGTAAGCTACTATACTATAGTAGTATGTACAAAGAAGAAAGAAAAAAAAAAACCACGGGGAGGTGGTATACAATTATGGATGGACTGCCGAGTGCCGACACAGAGGTAGCTACAGCCGTGGACTAACGTACTGTGTCTGCTGCTAATATAGACTGGATGATAATGAGATGAAATCAATATAATATCACTAGTACTGCAGCCGGACAGGTATGTATATTTATTATGTAATGACTGATGACGGACCTGCTGGACACTGTCAGCTCAGCAGCACCGCAGACTGCTACAGTAAGCTACTATACTATAGTAGTATGTACAAAGAAGAAAGAAAAAAAAAAACCACGGGGAGGTGGTATACAATTATGGATGGACTGCCGAGTGCCGACACAGAGGTAGCTACAGCCGTGGACTAACGTACTGTGTCTGCTGCTAATATAGACTGGATGATAATGAGATGAAATCAATATAATATCACTAGTACTGCAGCCGGACAGGTATGTATATTTATTATGTAATGACTGATGACGGACCTGCTGGACACTGTCAGCTCAGCAGCACCGCAGACTGCTACAGTAAGCTACTATACTATAGTAGTATGTACAAAGAAGAAAGAAAAAAAAAACCACGGGGAGGTGGTATACAATTATGGATGGACTGCCGAGTGCCGACACATAGGTAGCTACAGCCGTGGACTACCGTACTGTGTCTGCTGCTAATATAGACTGGATGATAATGAGATGAAATCAATATAATATCACTAGTACTGCAGCCGGACAGGTATGTATATTTATTATGTAATGACTGATGACGGACCTGCTGGACACTGTCAGCTCAGCAGCACCGCAGACTGCTACAGTAAGCTACTATACTATAGTAGTATGTACAAAGAAGAAAGAAAAAAAAAAACCACGGGGAGGTGGTATACAATTATGGATGGACTGCCGAGTGCCGACACAGAGGTAGCTACAGCCGTGGACTAACGTACTGTGTCTGCTGCTAATATAGACTGGATGATAATGAGATGAAATCAATATAATATCACTAGTACTGCAGCCGGACAGGTATGTATATTTATTATGTAATGACTGATGACGGACCTGCTGGACACTGTCAGCTCAGCAGCACCGCAGACTGCTACAGTAAGCTACTATACTATAGTAGTATGTACAAAGAAGAAAGGAAAAAAAAAACCACGGGGAGGTGGTATACAATTATGGATGGACTGCCGAGTGCCGACACAGAGGTAGCTACAGCCGTGGACTAACGTACTGTGTCTGCTGCTAATATAGACTGGATGATAATGAGATGAAATCAATATAATATCACTAGTACTGCAGCCGGACAGGTATGTATATTTATTATGTAATGACTGATGACGGACCTGCTGGACACTGTCAGCTCAGCAGCACCGCAGACTGCTACAGTAAGCTACTATACTATAGTAGTATGTACAAAGAAGAAAGAAAAAAAAAAACCACGGGGAGGTGGTATACAATTATGGATGGACTGCCGAGTGCCGACACAGAGGTAGCTACAGCCGTGGACTAACGTACTGTGTCTGCTGCTAATATAGACTGGATGATAATGAGATGAAATCAATATATATGTATATATAATATCACTAGTACTGCAGCCGGACAGGTATATATATTTATTATGTAATGACTGATGACGGACCTGCTGGACACTGTCAGCTCAGCAGCACCGCAGACTGCTACAGTAAGCTACTATAGTAGTATGTATAAAGAAGAATGAAAAAAAAAAAAAACCACGGGTAGGTGGTATACAATATTATATATATATATATTATATACAATTATATATATATATATATATATATATATATATATATTAAACTGGTGGTGATTGATTATTAAACTGGTGGTCAGGTCACTGGTCACACTATCAGCAACTTGCAAGTAGTACTCCTAAGCAGACAATCACAAAATATATTATACTGGTCTGGTGGTCAGTGTGGTCACAATGGCAGTGTGGCACTGACTCTGGCAGCAAAAGTGTGCACTGTACGTTATATGTACTCCTGAGTCCTGCTCTCAGACTCTAACTGCTCCCCATTGTCAGTGTCTCCCCCACAAGTCAGATAATTAATACAGTCACACTATCTAATCTATATCACTTCAGCAAGTAGTAGTAGTATAGTAGTACTCCTCCTAATAATGCTCCCCAAAATTACTACTACTGTGTCTCTCTCTACTGTCTCACTCTCTTCTCTAAACGCAGAGGACGCCAGCCACGTCCTCTCCCTATGAATCTCAATGCACGTGTGAAAATGGCGGCGACGCGCGGCTCCTTATATAGAATCCGAGTCTCGCGATAGAAACCGAGCCTCGCGAGAATCCGACAGCGGGATGATGACGTTCGGGTGCGCTCGGGTTAACCGAGCAAGGCGGGAAGATCCGAGTCGCTCGGACCCGTGTAAAAAAAACTGAAGTTCGGGCGGGTTCGGATTCAGAGGAACCGAACCCGCTCATCTCTAGTAGGCAGCAGGTAACATTCGGGAGCAGGAGCATAATTGCGCACGCGGTGGGGGGGTGGTGGTCCAGGGGAAGCGAGCGGGTAACAAGATGCGCCACCTGAGCAGGTGACTGATTCGGGAGCCCAATCTCAAGGGGGATGGAGTGCCGAAGCGGGCATCATGCGGGAGCCAATCGCGGGGGGAGCTGCAGTGTCAGCTTGTAATTTGTGGGACTCGGGAGCACATGCGAACTGCGGCAGCAGCCTGAATATAGCTGTGCCGGGTGTTGCTATCGCGGAGGTGTGGGGCGGCAGATTGCAGGAACTGGACTCACAGTAACTGACGTTCAACAAAGACAGACTTGCTGGGAGCGCCTACAACATCCTTCGCTGCTCCTCGTTTCTAAAAGAATAGGAGGAGCTTGGTTGTGATAAAGTAAGCGTTGTTTCATTCACTGTGCAGTGCCGCCCTCCAGTGGTCGCCGCCCATAGGCAGCTGCCTAAAGCTGCCTAGTGGTAGCGCCGGCTCTCAGTTCAGCATCCTGACGCTGGTATGCCGACAGCCAGGATCCTGAAGGTAAGTATAGCTAGGAGGGTTAGGATTTGGCTGTGGGGTGGTGAATGAGGTTAGGGTTAGGCTACGGGGAGGGGAGGTTAGGCACCACTGGGGGGGGGGGTTAGGTTTAGGTGCTAAGGGGGAGGATAGGGTTAGGTGCTAAGCGGGAGGTTAGGGCTGGGCGCTAAGGGGGAGGTTAGGGTTAGGTGGGTAGGGGTGTAGAATACTTACCTCAAAACTGTTGGGATCGTCACTATCGGGATGCCAGTGTCAGTATTGTGGCCGCAGGCATCCCGTCCGCCGGGAACGCATACTGATCCCAATGAGCTTCGTCTTGAAGATTTTGCAGTGTTAAAGGGTTGGCTGACTTTACTTGTAGAATTACCAGGAAAGAGAGGATGTCACTGTCATAAGGGGCCTGATTCAGATGTGGTTGGAGGAAGTATTGCTACTTACTTGGAAGAAGCAGTGATGCACAAATATGGTAAGTGGTAACGCCTCCTGCATTTGTGATCCACTGCTGCATCCAAGGACACAGCATCAGATCACCCGTGATAACATTGGCTGGCGACGTGAGGACCCTTGGTGTCAGGCAAGCCGGCTGCCGCAGCTCCTACTAGGACACCCTGAAAGCTCCGTCTTCTGCTGTTTTGGGAAATGGTGTCCATCACTGCCTGCTCCCATAGGCAAATGCAGGGGGGTTTCCAGCTGCCCATAAACCCCCTCCATTTGGCCAGCAACTCAATTTATAACTACAATAGCAATAATAGATATGATCACTAGAGATGACGGCACAACATGCAGTTTAAGGGACAGAGTGGAAGCAGCTTCATCTACCCAGTTTGCTGTTTATGTGGATCTGAGTGCTCAATCAGTGCACTGGACCAGATAGCAGCTGCCAGGAAGAAGAGACAGGCGCCTTACCAAGATATGGCAAAATGTGTGCTTAGAAACTGCAGTTCTTTTTCCTACTGGTTCTGTTTATTTATTATGGGATGTTTAACCTTTCTCGGACCACTTATGTTATTTATATTAGTAAAAGATGTTTTATACAGTCTATAGTATAGACCATTTATAGTGTTAATTATTAAAATTGTATTCCATACACTATCCAGTGTATAAAAAGAGTCTGTACTAGGTTCTTCTACAGCTCCACCAAACTCCCGCACTTGCTCCAATGTTATGCAGAGCCGGAGATTGTGGCTTGCATTTGGAAACCCCCTGCTAGACATCCTGCGTTTGCCCGCGCCTCCCAACCCCCATATTGCTGCAGGCTGTCAATTACTTGACATCTGCAGCCAAGCTGCCTCCAGCAACGCAGGACCCGTACTGCACAAGTACCGAACATCGGTACTTTGCGGCATGGGCAGTAACAGTGCCAGGACCTGAATCAGTCCCACTATGAACAAAGAGCCTGGAGACTGTGTAGTAGAAAATGTGCCACAAATAGGGGATCGTGACAACCTCGTCTTTGAAGCCCCTAGAATGGATCCAATTGAGATGACATTCTTACACCACATTAATGGCACATTGCTGTACTAAAGGGACCAAAACATGTATCTATTTGTCAGCTCATTCTCTACGTACAGTACTTCACTTTCACTTTTTAAAACATTATGACAAGACACTTTTTCTATAATACTGAACAGATGTGTAAATAGACCAATTAAAGACATTAACCTTGCTTCAAAACCTGCAAAAACGACAATTTCATATTAGAAAGTTATTTAATTTATTGGCTGTGACCTCATTGAACATGTTAATGACTCGTACTCAAATCGTAATGAACTTGATTGCTTCTCTCTCGTTAAGGATCTTCTTTTTTCTTCCTTAATGTGCACTGGCGGTTTAACGGACCGTACCCGCGTGTGATTTCAAAAATAAAGAAGTAAAAAAAAGTAGGTAATTACCGAAGCTCTTTAATGTCAGGATAATTTGTGATGAAAAGATCGTTGGAAAACGCTGCTTTTAATTAAGAGAAGAAATACATTATTTACAATAAAAGGAGCTTGTTGCTATTTAGTAATAGATAAATTGGAAATCAGAAGGAACAATTTACAGTTTAGGTCTTACTGCCATATGACAATGAAATGTTTTAGGGAAACAAGTTTTCATTAAGTATTTGGAAATGAATGTGAAATAGAAAAAAACAAGAAAGGTGCAACTAATCAGCTGGTATTCTGCAGCAAACCAAACTTTGTGCTGGACTGCACCACCATAAGCAAATGCAGGGGTAATCCAGTTTCCTGGAGATCCACCTTCCCCACAACCTGGCCACTACATGCAGTATAAAGGGTGGAATGGAGCCGCTACACATGCCCATTTACTAAGCAGTGAAAAGAGAGAAGTGAGCCAGTGGAGAATTTCCCCATGGCAACCAATCAGCTGCTCTGTATAGTTGTAGAGTATGCAAATAATAAATGTTACTTCAATGCTGATTGGTTGCCATGGGCAGGGCTGTTTCCCCTCACCGACATAAAAAAATATGCCCCACCCCCTAGCTATAAGAAATGTGAGGGGGTGTGGCCTTGCTAAAATGGGCGTGGTCTCACCTGAAAATACTACCTTACACCTCAGTTTTTGACCCTGCACCAACAGACCATCGGCCACCACAGGGGAAAAAAAAATTCTACCATATTAATCCCCACACAGTAATGCCCCTTGCACCATATTATGCTCCCTGCACCATATTGTGCCATACACCGCAATGCCGTGATAAATTATGCTCCACAGTAAAGTTTCTAATTATTTTAAAATGGCCTGCTCGTTGCTAGGGGTGTCATGCGTTGGTTGTGTCATACTGCTGGAAGTAAGTGTGTACATACAGTGGTATTGCAGACAGTGGCGGATCTTGCCACGGGCATGCAGGACTTTTGCCCGGGGCGCCGCCTTCCGGAGGGCGCCGGCGCCATCCGGAGGGCGCCGCACCATGGCAAGATCCTCCACTGTCAGTGTGCGCCCCAGCAGTGTCCCCCCGCTGTGCCCCCCCTCCCGCTGTGAGAAGGGAACCAGACGCTATGCGTCTGGTTTCCCTTCGTGGCGCTGGTCCTCCCCCGCTCTGAAGGGAATCAGACGCTAAGCGTCTAGTTTCCCTTCATGGAGAGGACCTTTGGTGTGCGGTGCGCGATGACGTCATCGCGCACCGCACAGCATTGTGGCATAGACGCTAGGGGTCATAATTGACCTCTAGCGCTTATGCTGTGCTATGGGAGAGACGTCATAACTGACGTCTCTCCCATAGATCCGAGGAGAAGAGCGGCGCCGTTCTGCAGGGTCTGGAAACAGGAGCGGGATACAGTAAGTATACTTTTTTTTTTTTTTTCAGCGGCGCTACAAATGGGGGGCGTGGCTGACCACGCCCCCATGTTAAGCCACGCCCCTAACTTTTGCCCGGGGCGCCGCAAGGGCAAGAACCGGCCCTGATTGCAGAGGTATGCACAGTACACACCAGCGAAGTGTGTCTTTACACAGTTAACAGTCCAGTAGCTTAACCACTGATGTGGTTTATTGAGGATAGTAGGTACAGCCGTAGTCACTATGTTACACTGGTCTAGGCATCTAGCGGAGCAGGGTTCTGTCAGTTTACCATTTAGGAAGGTTGAATCAAAATCTAGCTGGTGCAACAGCTTATTTTGTAGGTCTGATAACTGTTTTCTTCATATGTTTGTAAATCCAGTCATCAGGACACAGAGACATGTGAGTTCACTGCTGTGCTGTTTATTCCATCACCAACTCCAGACACACTGCACACTGGACCACCCACTTCCCAACATTCCCCTGGTCCTAGGAACCATCACTGAAGATTCAGGCTTACACAGATTAGTAAGGGAGTGTCTACAAATATTAAACATTCTAATACACTAACATCACATCCTCTTTTCTTTAAAGATAAGCCCTATACGCTTCAATGTAACAATTAACAACGTCATATTAAGAACATCATCTAACACGTTTCAATGAGTCTCTCAGGTCTGCGTATTTCCCTTTTGGGTCTTTCATTCACAGTCTGTGTTTCATCGACCATGTTGGACCTTTCTAGAATTGTGGTTGGTTCACCATTATCAGGATCATCATACATGTCAGATGAAGGGTATTCTTCAGTCATGTTGTCTTCATTATGGTTAGGTTGAGATCTTAAATCAACCCGATTTCTTCTTACTTCCGTTCCACGTTCTGTACGTATAGTATAAGATCTTGCTGCTACTTGTACTTGCACAATACCTTTCTGCACCCAAATACCTTTCTCGTGATCTCTGAGACGGACTTGGTCACCCGATTTTAGATCAGATAAGCTTTTTGTTCGTCTGTCATGGAACAGTTTCTGTTTCGCCTGTTGACGTTCCTTACTCAGTCTGACCAACGCTGAGTTATGTGTATTAAGCAGTTCATCATGTATCGGGAGATTTGCTCTAATCCTCCTTCCCATCAGCATTTGTGCAGGAGAAAGTCCATTCTGTAAAGGTGTACTGCAGTAGATTAAGAGACTTTTGTAGAAATCTTCTTTACCTTCTTGAGCTTTTCTCATGAGACTCTTTACAGTTTTTACTGAACTTTCCACCAACCCATTTGAGCGTGGATAGTGGGGACTTGACGTAGTATGGACAAATTCCCACTCATCAGCAAATTGTCTAAATTCAGCACTGGAAAACTGAGGACCATTGTCAGTGAACACTTCCATAGGAACACCATGCCTTGCAAAGATTGACTTCATGCAATTGATTACGGCTATACTAGTAGTTGTATGTAGTGTCTTCACCTCAGGGTAGTTAGAGTAATAATCAGTCACGACAATGTACGTTTTCCCATTACAATCAAACAAATCTGCGCCAACTTTCTGGTACAGTCTCTCTGGCACTGCGTGAGGACTCAGTGGCTCGACATGTTGTTTCGGTCTACACGTAAGACATAATTCACATGTAGCTGTAGTCTGTGCTATGTCTTGGTTTATTCTTGGCCAATACATAACTTCACGCGATCTCCGCTTACATTTTTCTTCTCCTAAGTGGCCTTCATGTATCTTGCACAGCATAGTTTTTCTTAGTCGTCCAGGTATTTACAAACCTATTGCCTTTGTAAATAATATCATCGACAACTGTAAAGTCACCACGGTACATCCAATAATCATGGACAGACAGCGGGCACGCATGTTTTTCTGCTGGCCAACTTTCAGAATGATATCTTTCAACACTTTCATTGTGTCATCTGTCTCAGTTTCTTTCCTAATCTGTTCTTGTCTTGCAAGAGACACTGGTAGAGAAGCTACGATCAAATTAACATAGGCTTTTATCTCTTCATCCATCAGACTTTTGGAACCTTCACTTTTGTCCACAGCACGAGAAAGTGTATCAGCAATGTATATGTATTTGCCGGGACAGTACAGCAAGTGTACATCATATTTCTGTAGTCTGATAAGCATTCTCATGGGACAGTCATGTAATGATTTAGTCATGATAGCTACCAATGGCTTGTGGTCAGTTTCCACTGTAAATGTTTGACCATACACAAACTGATGAAATCGTTCACATGCATATGTGATCGCTAGAAGTTCTTTTTCTATCTGAGCATACCTTGTTTCAGCACTTGTCAGTGCTCTTGATGCATAGATTACTGGTTACCATGTATCCTCATGTTCTTGTAACAGCACTGAGCCTATGCCAAATTGCGAAGCATCTGCTGAAACTCTTATTCTTTTTGCAGGATCAAAGAATTTTAGCACTGGTTGCTATGTAATGAACTGTTTCAAGTTTTGCCAACTTTCTTCTTGTTCATGTGATCACATCCACTCGTTATCTTTGTCCAACAACCATCTAAGAGAGGCTGTTCATTCAGAGAGAAATAAACTTTCCTAAGTAAGTAATCATTCCTAGGAATCTTCTGACGTCGTCTTTGTTGCTAGGACGTTCCATGTTCACTATGGCTGATATTTTCCTTGGGTCTGGTTTTACACCTTGATCCGAGACCACGTCGCCCATAAAGGTAAGTGTATTCACGCCAAATTCACATTTGTCCTTGTTTAGCTTTAGATTCACTTTCTTGACAAGTTCCATTACTTGTCTCAATCTAGAATCATGTTCTTCCTTTGTAGATCACCAAACAATAATGTCATCCATCATTGTTTCAACACTTGAAATATGTTCAAAAATCATGTGTATCTTTTTGTGATATACTTCTGGAGCAGACAATATTCCATATGGTAGTCGAAGAAATCTGTATCGACCTTCTGGTGTATTAAATGTACAAAGCTTTGAGCTGGCCTCATCTAGCTTCATTTGCCAGAATCCTGAAGATGCGTCCAATTTACTGAACCATTTTGCTCCCGCAAATTGCGACATGATTTCATCTCTGGTTGGTAGTTTGAAATGTTCTCGTTTAATAGCTTTGTTTAAATCTCTGGGGTCTAGACATATTCTGAGTTGTCCATTTTTCTTTTCAACAATTACTAAGGAGCTTACCCATTTAGTAGGCTCATCAACTTTCTGTATACCACCCAAGGCTTCCATGCGATTTAACTCGTTTCAGTTTTTCTCTCAGCGCAAACAGCACTTTTCTACAGGGGCGTATCACTGAAGAATCTTGCGTGTCTATATTTATTTTATGCTCTCCAGGCAAGCAACCTAGACCTTCAAACAAGTCTCTTTATTCTGTAAACATTGATTTGCAGTCATCTTCTACTTGTGATGTGACCATAAAAACTTTCTTTAGCAAGCTTAGTTTCTCACAGGAACTTAATCCTAGAATCGGTTGCACATTTTTATCCACAATCAGTAGAGATGTTTTAAACTGTTGTCCGTTATATTTCAGTGTCACTAAGCATGTACCTTTCACAGGAATTTCCTCCCCAGTGTACCCTGTAACTTTCACTTTGGCTGGATGAATTTTAGGTTTTACTCTAAAAGTCTTATAGTTTTGAAACGAAATTAAATTCACCTGCGCGCCAGTATCAAGCTTAAAGGGAATGACAGTCTTGTTCACAGTTAAAGGGACAATCCATTCTTTCTTTTCTGCACTGCAAAGTTCAATGCAATCCACAAAGAATTCCTCTGTTTGTTTAACAGCATGCACATTGGTTGTTTCCCTTTTCATTTTACAGCATTTGGCAAAGTGATTAAGTCTACCACATTTCATGCAGGTTTTGCTATAAGCAGGGCACATTTTAGGATTGTGAGCATTTCCACATCTACTACACATTTCCTTATTAGACTGTGGCTTAGACTGCTTCATTCTTGAGAATGGAGGTTTGCTTGGCTCTGTTTTCTGCACTACATGGACAGCAGCATCAACTTCCTTGTGTAACTTTTTGGCTTGAAATCTAGTTATTTCTGCAGATCTTCACATAGTCACTGCCTTTTCTAGTGTTAGGTCTTGCTCTCTCAGCAGTCTCTCTCTGAGTCCATTATCAGGTATTCCACAGACAATACGATCTCTAATCAGTGAATCCTTTAAATCACCAAACTCACAGGTTTTACTGAGTGATTGCAGCTCTGTAACATACTGACCAAATCCATCTCCAGACTTCTGATCACATGTGAAAAACTTATATATTTCATATGTCATAAGTAATCTTCAAACTTTTGCATTATAGAAGATAGCACCATATTCAGCCCCTCATCAAACTGAAAACTATTATAAATGTCCAGCACATCCTCTCCTATCACATGGAGGAAAATGGATCCCTTCGTTTTGTCAGCCACTGTATCAGTTCCACATGCAGCAAGATATATATTAAACCTTTGCTTAAATCTTTTCCAGTTTTCAGACAAGTTACCAGACATCAGCATGCCGGTTGGATGAGCTAGTTTATCCATGGTTAGTCACTGTTTGAAGAGAGGAGCACACGGCAGGCTTTGCAGACACTGAGTATCCCAGCCTTACAGACTGCTGCAGGATTCTTTCACACTCTGAGAGCACTAGCAGTCCAAGTTACACTTCTTCTGACACCATGTTTTGTTCATATGTTTGTAAATCCAGTCATAAGGATACAGAGACATGTGAGTTCACTGCTGTGCTGTTATTCCATCACCAACTCCAGACACACTGCACACTGGACCACCCACTTCCCAGTCCCCCTGGTCCTAGGGACCATCACTGAAGATTCAGGCTTACACAGATTAGTAAGGGAGTGTCTACAAATAATAAGCATTCTAATACACTAACATCACAATAACCAGTCATAAGCTACTATATTTTGGGGAGTAAGTCTCACCATAATCAATCACTGATTTTTTGGGAATACGTTTTCCCGAATAATGCTATTACAGTTTTCCTCCATCCGTTGGTTCGGGTGTAGTATGGTATGCCGGTGGCCGGGCTCCCAGCAACCAGCATACCGGTGACGGAAGCCCGACCGCCGGCATACCGACAGCGTGGCGAGCGCAAAGGAGCCCCTGCTGCGGGCACGGTGGTGCGCTACGTGCGCCACGCTATTTATTCTCCCTCCAGGGGGCGCGAGGAGAGAATATCTGTCGGTATGCCGGGTGTCGGGATTCCGGTGCCGGTATACTGTGCGCCGGGATCCCGACATTCGGCATACTGAAGACCACCCGTTGGTTCCTGTAAATATGTTCTTGCCATTTTTTTCTTACAGTTTTTTTTGTTGCAAAGTGTGTATGCTCAGTCTCACTTGTACTGGGCTCAAGGGAAATCGTCTGGAAAGTTGGAGCGATTGCTTTTTGTTCCAGTGTGTACCCAGCCTTAGGGTATTGATCATCTATTTAAAAATAAGAATTTACTCACCGGTAGTTCTATTTCTCGTAGTCCGTAGTGGATGCTGGGAACTCCGTAAGGACCATGGGGAATAGACGGGCTTCGCAGGAGACTGGGCACTCTAAAAGAAAGATTAGGTACTATCTGGTGTGCACTGGCTCCTCCCTCTATGCCCCTCCTCCAGACCTCAGTTAGGGAAACTGTACCCGGAAGAGCTGACACAACAAGGAAAGGATTTGGAATCCAGGGTAAGACTCATACCAGCCACACCAATCACACTGTACAACTTGTGATAACCATACCCAGTTAACAGTATGAACAACCAACAGAGCCTCACTCAACGGATGGCTCATAGCAATAACCCTTTAGTGAAGCAATAACTATATACATGTATTGCAGAGAGTCCGCACTTGGGACGGGCGCCCAGCATCCACTACGGACTACGAGAAATAGAATTACTGGTGAGTAAATTCTTATTTTCTCTGACGTCCTAGTGGATGCTGGGAACTCCGTAAGGACCATGGGGATTATACCAAAGCTCCCAAACAGGCGGGAGAGTGCGGATGACTCTGCAGCACCGAATGAGCAAACTCAAGGTCCTCCTCAGCCAGGGTATCAAACTTGTAGAATTTAGCAAATGTGTTTGAACCCGACCAAGTAGCAGCTCGGCAAAGCTGTAAAGTCGAGACCCCTCGGGCAGCCGCCCAAGAAGAGCCCACCTTCCTTGTGGAATGGGCTTTTACTGATTTAGGATGCGGCAGTCCAGCCGCAGAATGTGCCAGCTAAATCGTGCAACAGATCCAGCGAGCAATAGTTTGCTTTGAAGCAGGAGCACCCAGCTTGTTGGGTGCATGCAGGATAAATAGCGAGTCAGTTTTCCTGACTCCAGCCGTCCTGGAAACATAAATTTTCAAAGCCCGGACTACGTCCAGCAACTTGGAATCCTCCAAGTCCCGAGTAGCTGCAGGCACCACAATAGGTTGGTTTAGATGAAACGCTGATACCACCTTTGGGAGAAATTGGGGACGAGTCCTCAATTCCACCCTGTCCATATGGAAGATCAGATATGGGCTTTTACATGACAAAGCCGCCAATTCTGACACACGCCTAGCCGAAGCTAAGGCCAACAGCATGACCACCTTCCACGTGAGATACTTTAGTTCCACGGTCTTAAGTGGCTCAAACCAGTGTGATTTCAGGAAATCCAACACAACGTTAAGATCCCAAGGTGCCACTGGAGGCACAAAAGGGGGCTGAATATGCAGCACTCCCTTAACAAACGTCTGAACTTCAGGCAGTGAAGCCAGTTCTTTTTGAAAGAAAATAGATAGGGCCGAAATCTGGACCTTTATGGACCCCAATTTTAGGCCCATAGACACCCCTGACTGTAGGAAGTGCAGAAATCGACCCAGCTGGAATTCCTCTGTTGGGGCCTTCCTGGCCTCACACCAAGCGACATATTTCCGCCATATGCGGTGATAATGCTTTACTGTCACATCCTTCCTAGCTTTTATCAGCGTAGGAATCACTTCATCTGGAATGCCCTTTTCCATTAGGATCCGGCGTTCAACCGCCATGCCGTCAAACGCAGCCGCGGTAAGTCTTGGAACAGACATGGCCCCTGTTGTAACAGGTCCTGTCTGAGAGGCAGAGGCCATGGGTCCTCTGAGATCATTTCTTGTAGTTCTGGGTACCAAGTTCTTCTTGGCCAAACCGAAACGATGAGTATAGTTCTTACTCCTCTCTTTCTTACTATCCTCAGTACCTTGGGTATGAGAGGAAGAGGAGGGAACACATAAACCGACTGGTACACCCACGGTGTCACTAGTGCGTCCACAGCTATCGCCTGAGGGTCCCTTGACCTGGCGCAATATTTTTTTAGCTTTTTGTTGAGGCGGGACGCCATCATGTCCACCAGTGGCAGTTCCCAGCGATTTACAATCTGTGTGAAGACTTCTTGATGAAGTCCCCACTCTCCCGGGTGGAGGTCGTGCCTGCTGAGGAAGTCTGCTTCCCAGTTGTCCACTCCCGGAATGAATAGAGATGTGCACTTTAAATTTTTCGGGTTTTGTGTTTTGGTTTTGGGTTCGGTTCCGCGGCCGTGTTTTGGGTTCGACCGCGTTTTGGCAAAACCTCACCGAATTTTTTTTGTCGGATTCGGGTGTGTTTTGGATTCGGGTGTTTTTTTAAAAAAACACTAAAAAACAGCTTAAATCATAGAATTTGGGGGTCATTTTGATCCCAAAGTATTATTAACCTCAAAAACCATAATTTCCACTCATTTTCAGTCTATTCTGAATACCTCACACCTCACAATATTATTTTTAGTCCTAAAATTTGCACCGAGGTCGCTGGATGACTAAGCTAAGCGACCCTAGTGGCCGACACAAACACCTGGCCCATCTAGGAGTGGCACTGCAGTGTCACGCAGGATGGCCCTTCCAAAAAACACTCCCCAAACAGCACATGACGCAAAGAAAAAAAGAGGCGCAATGAGGTAGCTGTGTGAGTAAGATAAGCGACCCTAGTGGCCGACACAAACACCTGGCCCATCTAGGAGTGGCACTGCAGTGTCACGCAGGATGGCCCTTCCAAAAAACACTCCCCAAACAGCACATGACGCAAAGAAAAAAAGAGGCGCAATGAGGTAGCTGTGTGAGTAAGATAAGCGACCCTAGTGGCCGACACAAACACCTGGCCCATCTAGGAGTGGCACTGCAGTGTCACGCAGGATGGCCCTTCCAAAAAACACTCCCCAAACAGCACATGACGCAAAGAAAAAAAGAGGCGCAATGAGGTAGCTGTGTGAGTAAGATAAGCGACCCTAGTGGCCGACACAAACACCTGGCCCATCTAGGAGTGGCACTGCAGTGTCACGCAGGATGGCCCTTCCAAAAAACACTCCCCAAACAGCACATGACGCAAAGAAAAAAAGAGGCGCAATGAGGTAGCTGTGTGAGTAAGATAAGCGACCCTAGTGGCCGACACAAACACCTGGCCCATCTAGGAGTGGCACTGCAGTGTCACGCAGGATGGCCCTTCCAAAAAACACTCCCCAAACAGCACATGACGCAAAGAAGAAAAAAAGAGGCGCAATGAGGTAGCTGTGTGAGTAAGCTAAGCGACCCTAGTGGCCGACACAAACACCTGGCCCATCTAGGAGTGGCACTGCAGTGTCACGCAGGATGGCCCTTCCAAAAAACACTCCCCAAACAGCACATGACGCAAAGAAAAAAAGAGGCGCAATGAGGTAGCTGTGTGAGTAAGATAAGCGACCCTAGTGGCCGACACAAACACCTTGCCCATCTAGGAGTGGCACTGCAGTGTCACGCAGGATGGCCCTTCCAAAAAACACTCCCCAAACAGCACATGACGCAAAGAAGAAAAAAAGAGGCGCAATGAGGTAGCTGTGTGAGTAAGCTAAGCGACCCTAGTGGCCGACACAAACACCTGGCCCATCTAGGAGTGGCACTGCAGTGTCACGCAGGATGGCCCTTCCAAAAAACACTCCCCAAACAGCACATGACGCAAAGAAAAAAAGAGGCGCAATGAGGTAGCTGTGTGAGTAAGATAAGCGACCCTAGTGGCCGACACAAACACCTGGCCCATCTAGGAGTGGCACTGCAGTGTCACGCAGGATGGCCCTTCCAAAAAACACTCCCCAAACAGCACATGACGCAAAGAAAAAAAGAGGCGCAATGAGGTAGCTGTGTGAGTAAGATAAGCGACCCTAGTGGCCGACACAAACACCTGGCCCATCTAGGAGTGGCACTGCAGTGTCACGCAGGATGGCCCTTCCAAAAAACACTCCCCAAACAGCACATGACGCAAAGAAGAAAAAAAGAGGCGCAATGAGGTAGCTGTGTGAGTAAGCTAAGCGACCCTAGTGGCCGACACAAACACCTGGCCCATCTAGGAGTGGCACTGCAGTGTCACGCAGGATGGCCCTTCCAAAAAACACTCCCCAAACAGCACATGACGCAAAGAAAAAAAGAGGCGCAATGAGGTAGCTGTGTGAGTAAGATAAGCGACCCTAGTGGCCGACACAAACACCTGGCCCATCTAGGAGTGGCACTGCAGTGTCACGCAGGATGGCCCTTCCAAAAAACACTCCCCAAACAGCACATGACGCAAAGAAGAAAAAAAGAGGCGCAATGAGGTAGCTGTGTGAGTAAGCTAAGCGACCCTAGTGGCCGACACAAACACCTGGCCCATCTAGGAGTGGCACTGCAGTGTCATGCAGGATGGCCCTTCCAAAAAACACTCCCCAAACAGCACATGACGCAAAGAAAAAAAGAGGCGCAATGAGGTAGCTGTGTGAGTAAGATAAGCGACCCTAGTGGCCGACACAAACACCTGGCCCATCTAGGAGTGGCACTGCAGTGTCACGCAGGATGGCCCTTCCAAAAAACACTCCCAAAACAGCACATGACGCAAAGAAGAAAAAAAGAGGCGCAATGAGGTAGCTGTGTGAGTAAGCTAAGCGACCCTAGTGGCCGACACAAACACCTGGCCCATCTAGGAGTGGCACTGCAGTGTCACGCAGGATGGCCCTTCCAAAAAACACTCCCCAAACAGCACATGACGCAAAGAAAAAAAGAGGCGCAATGAGGTAGCTGTGTGAGTAAGATAAGCGACCCTAGTGGCCGACACAAACACCTGGCCCATCTAGGAGTGGCACTGCAGTGTCACGCAGGATGGCCCTTCCAAAAAACACTCCCCAAACAGCACATGACGCAAATAAAAATGAAAGAAAAAGGAGGTGCAAGATGGAATTGTCCTTGGGCCCTCCCACCCACCCTTATGTTGTATAAACAGGACATGCACACTTTAACCAACCCATCATTTCAGTGACAGGGTCTGCCACACGACTGTGACTGAAATGACGGGTTGGTTTGGACCCCCACCGAAAAAGAAGCAATTGATCTCTCCTTGCACAAACTGGCTCTACAGAGGCAAGATGTCCACCTCATCATCATCCTCCGATATATCACCGTGTACATCCCGCTCCTCACAGATTATCAATTCGTCCCCACTGGAATCCACCATCTCAGCTCCCTGTGTACTTTGTGGAGGCAATTGCTGCTGGTCAATGTCTCCACGGAGGAATTGATTATAATTCATTTTAATGAACATCATCTTCTCCACATTTTCTGGAAGTAACCTCGTACGCCGATTGCTGACAAGGTGAGCGGCGGCACTAAACACTCTTTCGGAGTACACACTTGTGGGAGGGCAACTTAGGTAGAATAAAGCCAGTTTGTGCAAGGGCCTCCAAATTGCCTCTTTTTCCTGCCAGTATAAGTACGGACTGTCTGACGTGCCTACTTGGATGCGGTCACTCATATAATCCTCCACCATTCTTTCAATGGGGAGAGAATCATATGCAGTGACAGTAGACGACATGTCCGTAATCGTTGTCAGGTCCTTCAGTCCGGACCAGATGTCAGCATCAGCAGTCGCTCCAGACTGCCCTGCATCACCGCCAGCGGGTGGGCTCGGAATTCTGAGCCTTTTCCTCGCACCCCCAGTTGCGGGAGAATGTGAAGGAGGAGATGTTGACAGGTCGCGTTCCGCTTGACTTGACAATTTTGTCACCAGCAGGTCTTTGAACCCCAGCAGACTTGTGTCTGCCGTAAAGAGAGATCCAAGGTAGGTTTTAAATCTAGGATCGAGCACGGTGGCCAAAATGTAGTGCTCTGATTTCAACAGATTGACCACCCGTGAATCCTTGTTAAGCGAATTAAGGGCTCCATCCACAAGTCCCACATGCCTAGCGGAATCGCTCCCTTTTAGCTCCTCCTTCAATGCCTCCAGCTTCTTCTGCAAAAGCCTGATGAGGGGAATGACCTGACTCAGGCTGGCAGTGTCTGAACTGACTTCACGTGTGGCAAGTTCAAAAGGTTGCAGAACCTTGCACAACGTTGAAATCATTCTCCACTGCGCTTGAGACAGGTACATTCCACCTCCTATATCGTGCTCAATTGTATAGGCTTGAATGGCCTTTTGCTGCTCCTCCAACCTCTGAAGCATATATAGGGTTGAATTCCACCTCGTTACCACTTCTTGCTTCAGATGATGGCAGGGCAGGTTCAGGCGTTTTTGGTGGTGCTCCAGTCTTCTGTACGTGGTGCCTGTACGCCGAAAGTGTCCCGCAATTCTTCTGGCCACCGACAGCATCTCTTGCACGCCCCTGTCGTTTTTTTAAAAATTCTGCACCACCAAATTCAAGGTATGTGCAAAACATAGGACGTGCAGGAATTTGCCCATATTTAATGCACACACAATATTGCTGGCGTTGTCCGATGCCACAAATCCACAGGAGAGTCCAATTGGGGTAAGCCATTCCGCGATGATCTTCCTCAGTTGCCGTAAGAGGTTTTCAGCTGTGTGCGTATTCTGGAAACCGGTGATACAAAGCGTAGCCTGCCTAGGAAAGAGTTGGCGTTTGCGAGATGCTGCTACTGGTGCCGCCGCTGCTGTTCTTGCGGCGGGAGTCCATACATCTACCCAGTGGGCTGTCACAGTCATATAGTCCTGACCCTGCCCTGCTCCACTTGTCCACATGTCCGTGGTTAAGTGGACATTGGGTACAACTGCATTTTTTAGGACACTGGTGAGTCTTTTTCTGACGTCCGTGTACATTCTCGGTATCGCCTGCCTAGAGAAGTGGAACCTAGATGGTATTTGGTAACGGGGGCACACTACCTCAAGAAATTGTCTAGTTCCCTGTGAACTAACGGCGGATACCGGACGCACGTCTAACACCAACATAGTTGTCAAGGCCTCAGTTATCCGCTTTGCAACAGGATGACTGCTGTGATATTTCATCTTCCTCGCAAAGGACTGTTGGACAGTCAATTGCTTGGTGGAAGTAGTAAAAGTGGGCTTACGACTTCCCCTCTGGGATGACCATCGACTCCCAGCAGCAACAACAGCAGCGCCAGCAGCAGTAGGCGTTACACGCAAGGATGCATCGGAGGAATCCCAGGCAGGAGAGGACTCCTCAGAATTGCCAGTGACATGGCCTGCAGGACTATTGGCATTCCTGGGGAAGGAGGAAATTGACACTGAGGGAGTTGGTGGGGTGGTTTGCGTGAGCTTGGTTACAAGAGGAAGGGATTTACTGGTCAGTGGACTGCTTCCGCTGTCGCCCAAAGTTTTTGAACTTGTCACTGACTTATTATGAATGCGCTGCAGGTGACGTATAAGGGAGGATGTTCCGAGGTGGTTAACGTCCTTACCCCTACTTATTACAGCTTGACAAAGGCAACACACGGCTTGACAAATGTTGTCCGCATTTCTGGTGAAATACTTCCACACCGAAGAGCTGATTTTTTTGGTATTTTCACCAGGCATGTCAACGGCCCTATTCCTCCCACGGACAACAGGTGTCTCCCCGGGTGCCTGACTTAAACAAACCACCTCACCATCAGAATCCTCCCTGTCAATTTCCTCCCCAGCGCCAGCAACACCCATATCCTCCTCATCCTGGTGTACTTCAACACTGACATCTTCAATCTGACTATCAGGAACTGGACTGCGGGTGCTCCTTCCAGCACTTGCAGGGGGCGTGCAAATGGTGGAAGGCGCATGCTCTTCACGTCCAGTGTTGGGAAGGTCAGGCATCGCAACCGACACAATTGGACTCTCCTTGTGGATTTGGGATTTCGAAGAACGCACAGTTCTTTGCTGTGCTTTTGCCAGCTTGAGTCTTTTCATTTTTCTAGCGAGAGGCTGAGTGCTTCCATCCTCATGTGAAGCTGAACCACTAGCCATGAACATAGGCCAGGGCCTCAGCCGTTCCATGCCACTCCGTGTGGTAAATGGCATATTGGCAAGTTTACGCTTCTCCTCCGACAATTTTATTTTAGATTTTGGAGTCCTTTTTTTACTGATATTTGGTGTTTTGGATTTTACATGCTCTGTACTATGACATTGGGCATCGGCCTTGGCAGACGACGTTGCTGGCATTTCATCGTCTCGGCCATGACTAGTGGCAGCAGCTTCAGCACGAGGTGGAAGTGGATCTTGATCTTTCCCTAATTTTGGAACCTCAACATTTTTGTTCTCCATATTTTAATAGGCACAACTAAAAGGCACCTCAGGTAAACAATGGAGATGGATGGATACTAGTATACTTATGGATGGACCAGCGACTGCCGACACAGAGGTAGCTACAGCCGTGGACTACCGTACTGTGTCTGCTGCTAATATAGACTGGATGATAATGAGATGAAATTAATATATATATATATATATAATATCACTAGTACTGCAGCCGGACAGGTATATATATTTATTATGTAATGACTGATGACGGACCTGCTGGACACTGTCAGCTCAGCAGCACCGCAGACTGCTACAGTAAGCTACTATAGTAGTATGTATCAAGAAGAAAGAAAAAAAAAAAAAACACGGGTAGGTGGTATACAATTATGGATGGACCAGCGACTGCCGACACAGAGGTAGCTACAGCCGTGGACTACCGTACTGTGTCTGCTGCTAATATAGACTGGATGATAATGAGATGAAATTAATATATATATATATAATATCACTAGTACTGCAGCCGGACAGGTATATATATTTATTATGTAATGACTGATGACGGACCTGCTGGACACTGTCAGCTCAGCAGCACCGCAGACTGCTACAGTAAGCTACTATAGTAGTATGTATCAAGAAGAAAGAAAAAAAAAAAAACACGGGTAGGTGGTATACAATTATGCATGGACCAGCGACTGCCGACACAGAGGTAGCTACAGCCGTGGACTACCGTACTGTGTCTGCTGCTAATATAGACTGGATGATAATGAGATTAAATTAATATATATATATATAATATCACTAGTACTGCAGCCGGACAGGTATATATATTTATTATGTAATGACTGATGACGGACCTGCTGGACACTGTCAGCTCAGCAGCACCGCAGACTGCTACAGTAAGCTACTATAGTAGTATGTATCAAGAAGAAAAAAAAAAAAAAAACACGGGTAGGTGGTATACAATTATGGATGGACCAGCGACTGCCGACACAGAGGTAGCTACAGCCGTGGACTACCGTACTGTGTCTGCTGCTAATATAGACTGGATGATAATGAGATGAAATTAATATATATATATATATATATATATATAATATCACTAGTACTGCAGCCGGACAGGTATATATATTTATTATGTAATGACTGATGACGGACCTGCTGGACACTGTCAGCTCAGCAGCACCGCAGACTGCTACAGTAAGCTACTATAGTAGTATGTATCAAGAAGAAAAAAAAAAAAAAAAACACGGGTAGGTGGTATACAATTATGGATGGACCAGCGACTGCCGACACAGAGGTAGCTACAGCCGTGGACTACCGTACTGTGTCTGCTGCTAATATAGACTGGATGATAATGATATGAAATCAATATATATATGTATATATAATATCACTAGTACTGCAGCCGGACAGGTAGATATATATTTATTAGGTAATGATGACTGATGACGGACCTGCTGGACACTGTCAGCTCAGCAGCACCGCAGACTGCTACAGTAAGCTACTATAGTAGTATGTATCAAGAAGAAAGAAAAAAAAAAAAAAAACACGGGTAGGTGGTATACAATTATGGATGGACCAGCGACTGCCGACACAGAGGTAGCTACAGCCGTGGACTACCGTACTGTGTCTGCTGCTAATATAGACTGGATGATAATGAGATGAAATTAATATATATATATATAATATCACTAGTACTGCAGCCGGACAGGTATATATATTTATTATGTAATGACTGATGACGGACCTGCTGGACACTGTCAGCTCAGCAGCACCGCAGACTGCTACAGTAAGCTACTATAGTAGTATGTATCAAGAAGAAAGAAAAAAAAAAAAACACGGGTAGGTGGTGTACAATTATGGATGGACCAGCGACTGCCGACACAGAGGTAGCTACAGCCGTGGACTACCGTACTGTGTCTGCTGCTAATATAGACTGGATGATAATGAGATGAAATTAATATATATATATATATATATAATATCACTAGTACTGCAGCCGGACAGGTATATATATTTATTATGTAATGACTGATGACGGACCTGCTGGACACTGTCAGCTCAGCAGCACCGCAGACTGCTACAGTAAGCTACTATAGTAGTATGTATCAAGAAGAAAGAAAAAAAAAAAACACGGGTAGTTGGTATACAATTATATATATATTATATACAATTATATATATATATATATATATATATATATATTAAACTGGTGGTGATTAATTAAACTGGTGGTCAGGTCACTGGTCACACTATCAGCAACTTGCAAGTAGTACTCCTAAGCAGACAATCACAATATATATACTGGTGGTCAGTGTGGTCACAATGGCAGTGTGGCACTCTGGCAGCAAAAGTGTGCACTGTACGTTAAAATATGTACTCCTGCTCTCAGACTCTAACTGCTCCCCACTGTCTCCCCCACAAGTCAGATATACAGTCACACTATCACTTCAGCAAGTAGTAGTACTCCTCCTAATGCTCCCCAAAATTACTAAAGTAAATACTGTGTCTCTCTCTACTCTAGTCTCACTCTCTTCTCTATAAACGGAGAGGACGCCAGCCACGTCCTCTCCCTATCAATCTCAATGCACGTGTGAAAATGGCGGCGACGCGCGGCTCCTTATATAGAATCCGAGTCTCGCGATAGAATCCGAGCCTCGCGAGAATCCGACAGCGGGATGATGACGTTCGGGCGCGCTCGGGTTAACCGAGCAAGGCGGGAAGATCCGAGTCGCTCGGACCCGTGTAAAAAAACATGAAGTTCGGGCGGGTTCGGATTCCGAGGAACCGAACCCGCTCATCTCTAGGAATGAACACTGCTGACAGTGCTAGCACGTGATTCTCCGCCCATCGAAGAATCCTTGTGGCTTCTGCCATTGCCATCCTGCTTTTCGTGCCGCCCTGGCGGTTTACATGGGCGACCGCCGTGATGTTGTCTGACTGAATCAGAACTGGGTGGTTTTGAAGCAGGGGCTCTGCTTGACTCAGGGCGTTGTAAATGGCCCTTAGTTCCAGTATATTTATGTGTAGTGA